>NC_061116.1:36930787-36944907 GCF_002878395.1 Capsicum annuum
ACACTATACAAGACCTCATGGCCATTATGGGAGCCTTCATTGCTCAACCATCTCAATAGACCAATGCTTTCACTTAGTTCAATTATACAATTCCATTCATGGTCATCAAGATCCACACAAGCTATTCACATTTCATTAGCAATCTATTACCACACTCTTACCACACTTGGGTTCTATGCACAATTTAAGTTCATCCCCATATGTAGGGACGTTACCCTCACATTAGCCATCAAACAACAAGGTTACCAATTTTACAATACATGGTTAATAATACCTTCACAAGGTAATTCAACAATAATTCATATCCACTTGGGCCATTGCCCTAGATCAACACTATCAATATGCAACTAGTCATTTCACTTAGACATTTTAACAAACACCTTTTGTGCATACTTATAACAAGGTCATTTTCATGGTAGACATCAGCAAGACTAAGGTTATTCAAGACCCTAATGTTAAACAACATAAAACAAGCACCCACATATGCAATCTACCATCTAATACATATTTCAGCACAAGTATATACAAGAATCATTATCATCCATTGTTAAGCGTCAAAACCCTTTTTCATTTGATTCAAAACCACCATGTACAATTACTAATTCAAGTGTGAAATACATCGATTCAGAATTATTTAAAGAGGGCAAGATATACATGCCTTAAACAACTTGAATCACCAACAATCTTCACTATTCTTTCTTGCCACAAGATGAACACCTTCAAACCATAGTCTCCAATCTTGTTTCCAAGAGTCTTTAGAATGTTTAAGGTGTTTAAGTCTTGCAAATGAAGACTTAGGAGGCAACCAAGACTTATCTAGGTCAAGGATTTAGGGTTTTAGTCAAGGGAAATGACCTAAAGGTCCTTGGTTAAAAGATGGAAAACACCCATGTGTAGGGTACGAATCCCCTTATGGTTCACTTGGCAATCGTAACCTAGGGTACAAGTGGTACCATAACTCGTACCCAAGTCTAACCCTAGGTCAACCATACTAGTTAGGGTGCGAATACTCACCATTGAGTAGTATTCTAAGGGTAAGACTCATTACCTAAATTGTATAGACCATTTGTAACCAAAACAGTCCACTTTAGGTTAGGTTTCACTCCATACGGTTGGGCAGCTTACGACTCATGAGCTTGGTTACGATAAAGGGATGACCTTGTAGTATAGTGGACAGTATACAAACCTAACATACTGTCTAGGGTACGAAAGGGCAGTTCGTATTATGCATGAGTCATGACCTAGGATATAACTCAAGTACCCCCAACCGTATCCACTCCAGAGACATCAAAGAGGTTGTTATCTTCTTCAAAGGTTCAAGTCTAAGTGTTCCTATTCTTTCCCAAGTGGATAGGTAAGTATAGATACAATTTGACACCCTAATATGAACCTAAGAAGTCCTTACACAAGTTGGAAACATCACACAAGAAGGATACAGCACAACACACATATCATGACCATTGCCATCCAACCAAAAATTTTGCAAGGTCACATTCTCGGGTGTTTCATTCTCCCCCACTTAGGATTATTCGTCCGCGAATGATAGGTACAGTAAGCATAAACACAGTTAACACATAAACATACATCAAACCAACCATTACACAAGTTATAACAAGCACACAACAATGATGCAACACAACACATATTATGATCATCGTCAATCAACCATTTCATTTCATTTGTCTTGAGACTCCAACTCATTATTTATCCAACACTTGCTCATTTCATGACTTAGGGACTCCATCCCATCGACTTTCAAAGATATTAACAAACTCAAAGCATTGGAGACTTTACTCTATCATCTATCAAAGACATGAACCTATTCAAAGTATTACAGACTTAGTCCCATCATAACAAGCCACATATCATTTCATAGTATTGGGAACTTTAATGCATGGTCTAACAAGAGACCAGTCAATTCACACACTGGGAACTTAAATCCATTATCTAATAAAGACAAATGAATTTCAATCATTGGATACTTTACTCCATTGTCTTATCAAATATACAATAGAAAATAAGGAGATTAACACATACCTATATCACAAGCTTCCAGAATAGGAAACAAATATGGGTACTTGGACTTTATGTCCTCTTCTGCCTCCCAAGTAGCTTCCTCGGACTTTTGGTTCCTCAATAGAACCTTCACTGAAGCTACCTCTTTCATTTGCAACCAACGAACTTGACGATCCAAGATCTTCACTAGGATCTCCTAATAGGACAAAGAGTCTAAAATACCAACATCTTTTGAGGGAAAAACCAAGAAAGGATCACCTATACATTTCCGCAATATACACACATGGAAAACCGATTGAATAGAGTTGGTACTAGGAGGCGACTCCAATTCATAGGAGATATTGACAATATTCTTCATAATCAAATAAGAGACAATATGCGGGGACTAAGTTTCCCCTTCTTGCCAAACCACACCACTCTCTTCACGGGAGATATTTTCAAGAATACCAAATCGGCCATGTTAAACTCTATGACCCTACAACTCACATCTACATAGGACTTTTGCTGACTTTGAGCATTTTTAATCTATGATGAATCACCTCCACCTTTAAAAAAGGCTTGGTGAACAAAATTGGGCCCAAGTAATTTACCCTCACTAACTTTGTACCACCCAATAGGAGATCGATATCTCCTACCATACAATGCTTTGAAAGGCTCCATTCTAATACTAGAGTGGTAACTATTATTATAGGCAAACTCAATCAAAGTCAAGTGGTCATACCAACTCCCACCATAATAAATTACACAAGCCCATAACATATCCTCCAATGTTTGGATAGTCCTCTCCACTTGACCATCTATTTGCAAGTGGAAAGCGGTACTAAGGCATACTCTAGTACCCAAACCCTTTTGGAATGAATTCCAAAAGTTGGATGAAAATATAGGACCACGATACGAGATAATAGACATCAGAGCATCGTGCAACTTCATGATTTCCGCAATGAAAAACTTAGCATAATCTTTCATTAAGAAATTAGTCCTCACGGGCAAGAAATGGGCAGACTTGGTCAATCTATCAACAATGACCCAAATAGAACTACATAATTTTGAGACCTGGAAAGACCGGTAACAAAATCCATATTAATCAACTCCTACTTCCACTTGGGCAACATAATCTCTTGGTATAGGCCACCGGGCCTTAAGTGCTCAACCTTTACTTGTTGGAACACCATGCACTTAGCCACATGGCCAGCAACATCACGCTTCATATTATTGACCCTTTCCCTCAATCCATCAACATTGGAAACACATAGCCTATCTTGGTACGTCAAGATACCATCACCACCAATCACAAAGTCTGTATCTTTGGGTTGACTCACATTAATCTTGTTCTTCATCAATTCTCGATCCAAGACTTGCTTTTCGTTAATCTCAACAATAAGAGACAATTGAGATACCAGATGCACAATCACACCACCAACATTGGTGTGTGCAAGTCAAACTCCAAGATTAGCTAATCAATGAATATCTTTCACCAATTCCCACATATCCACATCGACATGGGTCAAACTTCCCATAGACAATCTACTTAGAGCATCATCGACTATATTTACCTTATTGGGAAGGTAGTAAAGACTCATATCATTGTCTTTCAATAGCTCAAGCCACCTTCTTTGCTAGACATTCAACTTTTTTTGAGTAAAAACATATTGAAGGCTCTTAAGATCAGAAAAATATCAACATGAACACCATAAAGATAATGCCGCCAAATTTTCAAATCAAAGACCATAACTAACAACTCTAAGTTATAGGTTCAATTGCCTAGAAGCATAGGCTACCACCCTACCATTTTGCATCAACACGCAACCAAGACCAACTCTAGAAGCATCACAAAAGACCAAAAAACCATCACTACCTTCGGGCAAGGTCAACACCAGAGCCGAAGTTAGTTTGTCTTTCAAATTCTCAAAACTACACTCACACGCATCGGACCACAAGAACTTGACCTTATTTTTGGTCAATTTGGTCAACCGGCCAGCTGCAGTGGAAAACCTCTCCACCAACCTCATACAATAACCAGCTACACCAAAGAAGTTCCAAATATCAGTTGGAGTCATAGGTCTAGGCCACTTCTTAACTGTCGTAACCTTTTGGGGATCCACCATGATCCCTTCACTAAAGATGACATGACCAAGAAAAGCTACAGCTTTCAATCAAAACTCACAGTTTAAAAAATTGGCATACAAATGATTATCCCTCAAAGTTTGCAACACAGCATAAAGGTGATCAACAAGATCTGCCTTGCTCTTAGAATAGGCCAAGATATTATCAATAAAAACTAACAAACATGTCCAAGAACGGATGAAAGACCCTATTCATCAAATCTATGAATGTCGTTGGGGCATTGATCAACCCAAAGGACATGACAAGGAACTTATAGTGACTATACCGGGTTCTAAAGGCAGTCTTAGGGATATCCATATCCCTAATTTTAAGTTGATAATAACCTGATCTAAGATCAATCTTAGAGAAACACTTCACACCCTAAAATTGAACAAATAAATCATCAATCCTAGGAAGAGGATATTTATTCTTTACAATCACTTTGTTCAACTGACAATAATCAATGCACATACGAAGGAAACCATCCTTCTTGAGCAAGAACAACACAGGAGCACCCCAAGGAGACACACTAGGACGAATTAAACCTTTATCTAAGAGATATTTCAATTGCTCCTTAAGTTCTTTCAACTCTTCTTGAGCCATTCTATAAGGAAGAATAGAGATCGGATGAGTGTACCAAACAAGATCAATCCCTAACTCAATTTCCCTATCAAGAAGAACACCGAGGAAATCATTGGGAAACACATCAGGAAACTCATTTACCATGGGAAGGATTCTAGAGGTGGCTCTTTAGAGTTAGAATCATTAACTCAGATTAGGTGATACAAGCACCCCTTTAAAATCAACCTTCGGGCCTTAAGATAAGAAATAAACCATTCCTTCAGAACTAAGGAACCACCTTCCCATACAATCACCGGCTCATTAGGGAATCGAAACACAACCATACTACTCTGACAATCTAAGAAAGCATAACAAGAGTGTAACTAATCTATCCACAAAATAATATTAAAATCAACTATGTCTAACTCTATCAAGTCAACAAGAATATCTCTACCAACTATAGATATCACATATCCCTTGTAGACCCTTCTAATAATCAAAGGGTCTCCAACAAAGGTAGAAATAGAAAAGGGAACCGACAAAATCTTGGGACCACAATCAAGATGCACAGTCACATATGGGGTCACATAAGAAAGAGTAGACCCTGGGTCAATCAAGCAATACATATCATAAGACAAAAGTGTCAACATAACTATGAAAATATCGGGAGACGCCTCAGAATCCTAGCAAGTAGCAAGTGCAAGCAAGTGGTTCTGGCCAGTCCCTGTGCCAGAGATTGAAGTAGTAGCAGACATAGAACCCTTTGGTACGGGAATAGAGGGAGTAGAAATAGAGACCCTGTTGGCCCAAGAGGCTGCTAGAATGGGGTACTCACGCTGCATGTTCCCAAGTTTACCATAATAAAAATATCTACCTCTTCCTTTCTCACACTCACTAGGATGAATCTGACTAAAAGTTCTATAAGAAGGGCGGGGTAGAGCCAATTGAGCACCATTAGTCTGAAATTGGGCACCTTATGCCCAGGACCCGCCACTAAATTGAGATTGATGACCACTTGAGAACTTTAGGTAAGGAGAGAGAACACTAGATGAGGAGAATGAACCCAAAGTTCCCTACTTCTTTCATGGCCATTTGCCACTACTTCCATCACTACTTTCCAAAGGCCTAAACATCTTTTCTTGTTTCTCACTAAGCTAAACTTACTTTTTCTTCTTTTCTTTCACTTGTTCCATATACACAATCAACCTAGAGATGTCCATGTTCTCAATCAATAAGGCCGCCTTGCTTTTGAGAACTAAATCATGGGACAATCCCGTGACAAACTTTTGCATTCTCTCCTTCATACTAGAAACCATATAAGGAGCATACATTGATAATTATTAGAATTCAAGGCATACTCTTGCACAAACATTCTCCCTTGCTTTAAGTTAATGAACTCTTTCACCTTTTCCTTCCTCAACCCTTGAGGAAAGAAGCGGTTAAGTAAAGCCTTAGAGAAATCCACCCAAGAAGCTAGACTGGTATCAATACCCATGGACAACTCCCACTCTTCGTACTACTGGTATGTTATATCCTTCAATTTGTAGGAAGCAAGCTCAACACCCTTTATTTCTAAAGTATGCATGATATGGAAGATTTTCTCTATTTCATCAATAAAGCCTTGAGGATATTCCTCAACCTTGATACCGAAGAACATAGAAGGGCTCAACCTCATAAATTAACCAATTCTTATGGCCTCAAAAGAAATGGTTGTTGGGGCACCATACTTTGCTTGAGAGGATACCAATTGAGCTAAGAGGTTAATGGAGGTACGAAACTCTGCATTATTAGCATCCCTTTGAGGAGATTGAAAAGGAATGCCATCTCATAGCAAGGATGGTGAGTGGAACCCCATAAGAATAGCCAGATATCATAACCCTAGCCCATGTCTGAACTCATAAATTTGGATAACCTTTGTCCATAAGACCCTCAGTAGTGTTTGCCTGAGTCTCAGATCTTCTTTGAGGCATGATCTGAAAGATAGCAAATGGAATCAGAGGAAATCCAAGACCTTATACTTAATATCTTGAGAATGAAACACAAGAAAGGGAAATATTCCTAAAATGCCTCATAGCCTTTTTTATAAGTGTGGCACACTTCACACCCATAAAAGAAACTCTACTTGACACGGCATTATGAATACTCAACTGATCATGAATCTAGGCTCTAATACCAACTTGACACGACCAGAACATCAAACCATATCATATAGGCACCTCAAGCTCACATGAACTAGAGGTTTCCATAATAACCCAACCTAATCATCTCAACATACCATAAGATTCGCTGGAGATCCAACTCATATATCAAAATAGCAGAAATAATAACTTAAGTCAGCATTTGATTCATTATTATGACTATGCCAAAGTTCACATTTGTTCACAATACCTCTATATAAGACAAATGTCAATAAAAGTATATGTCAGGACAATCCCCCGACTATAGCCAAACCAAGTCTTAAAGAGACTAAGTCTAGAGATAAGGACTAAAAGATGAATGTCTTCTAGATGTAAAGAATCTCACCCCTCCAAGTGAAAGAATGAACCACTTGGAACTACAAGTCACTGTACAAGAAAAGAAGAAGAAGCTCCGATGCCTACATCGCATGGGGACGTAGCGTCCGCAGATGGTTAGCATTTGGAATACTAACATGTAACTAAAATATGAGTGATAAGATAACATCATCAATAAAAATAAATTTAATATATCATATGTTATCACATTCATACACTTATCCATACACATTCATGTACCATATATTAAACTAGAGATCAAGGTTCATCAACATTCTTATATATTCAATCATTAGTCGTAGAGTAGAGGACTACCACCTCCCACACTTATAGGTTCATCATGCTTAACACACCAAGGACTTTATCCATATTCACATTAACATTATATCGGGGACTTCACCCATGTACACATGCTCAATATACTAAGGACTTTATCCACACACGTCATTACTCAACAAGGGACCTTACCCAAACACTTAAGCCATTCAAACAAGGGACTTTACCCATACACATAGGTGGACTTTACCATAAGCCATAGGTTGACTTTACTATAATCCATAAGTGTACTTTACAATAAGCCTTAGGTGGACTTTACCACAATCCTCTTCATGAGGCGAGGTGCTTTGACCTTAAGAGCACTTTATAAGCAACAAACTTTACCTTGTATTTTCATTGGGCAAGGGACTTTAGCCTTAATCTATCACCCATCATTGGTTTAGATTTGGGACTTTACCCTCTTATCCATGCATCAACACATATTTAATACAAAATTTAGGGACTTTATCCATTTAACCAATTTCAACACTATACAAGAGCTCATGACCATTATGGGAGCCTTCATTACTCAATTATCTCAATAGACCAATGCCTTCACTTAGTTCAATTATACAATTCCATTCATGGTCATAAAAACCCACACAAGCTATTCACATTTCATTATTAATCTATTACCACATTCTTACCACACTTGGGTTCTATGCACAATTTAAGTTCATCCCCATATCTAGGGACCTTACCCTCACATTAGCCATCAACTAATAAGGTTACCAATTTTATAATACAAGGTTCATGATACCTCCATAAGGTCATTTAAAAACCATTCATATCTACTTGGACCGTTGCCCTAGCTTATCACATTATCAATATGCAACTAGTCATTTCACTTAGGCATTTTAACAAACACCTTTTGTCCATACTTATAACAAGGTCATTTTTATGGTAGACATCATCAAGACTAGGGTTACTCAAGACCCTCATATTAACCAACATACAACAATCACCCACATATGCAATCTACCATCAAATACATGTATTAGCACAAGTATATACAAGAATCATCATCATCCATTGTTAGGTGTCAAAATACTTTTTATTTAATTCAAAACCACCATGTACACTTACTATTTCAAGTGTGAAACACATGGGTTCAAAGTTATTTAAAGAGGGGAAGAGATACATGCCTTAAACAACATGAATCATCAATAATTTTCACTCTTCTTTCTTGCCACAAGATGAATACCTTCAAACCCTATCCTCCAATCTTATTTCCAAGAGCCTTTAGAGTGTTTAGGGTGATTAAGTCAATCAAATGAAGACTTGGGAGGCACCAAGAGTTATATAGGTCAATGACTTAGGATTTTAGGCAAGAGAATGACCAAAAGTTCCTTGGTTAAAAGATGGAAAACACACACATATAGGGGTACGACTCCCCCTTACGGTTTACTTAGCAATCATAGCCTAGGGTATGAGTGGTACCCTAAATCGTACCCAAAGCTTCTATTAGGTCAACCACACTAGTTAAGGTATGCCTAGTCACCCTTGGGTTGTATCATAAGGGAAAGACTCGTTACCTAACTCGTACAGACCACCCGTAACCAAAATAGTCCACTCTAGGTTAGGTAATTATAGATACAATTTAACACCCTAATATTCACTTAAGAAGTTCTTACACAAGTTGGAAACAACACACAACAAGGATACAACACAACACACTTATCATGATCATTTCTACCCAATCAAAAATTTTGCGAGGTGACATTCTCGGGTGTTTCAGCACACCCTAAAAGAGACTCTACTAGACACAGCTTTGTGGACTCCTAATTTACCATGAACCTGGGCTCTGCTACCAACTTGATACGACCCATCCTGGGGCCTTTTTGTAATGAGTATCCCAAGTCTAACTAGGATTGGAGATCACCCCTATTACCCAACCCGACCTCCATCTGTCTGCCCTGAGTTGGATTAATTCTGAGTATGTAACAATACTCTGTAAAGCCCAATCTAGGATTAGATCACAATCATGACCGACCCAACTGAATCCAACCATCCTATACCAATAATCCAACCGTACCAAAACAAAGTCCATAAATCAGGCTTTAACCAAGGATGTTCCAAAATATAATATAAAATCCCAAAATGAAATATGACAGAATAATGAGATATCATTTCCGATGATGCCAGCCTCCCAACTTATTTCAATGCCAAGGCTGACACCTATACCTATCCCATCCATTCCAACCTATAGAAGTACCACAAAGCCTCTAACCAAAAGAGTAATGAAATTCCATTGGGATATGCCCCCAACCATAGCCAAAACCAATGTCTAAAATAACATCAAAAAGTCTAGAAATATCCATGAAATGATGCCTTTCAAAAGGATAAAACTAACCACTTTAGTCCAAATATTATCCCTGAGTCAATCACTATATAGGAGGAGTAGAATGGCCAGTTCTTGCATAGTATGGGTATACAGCTGCTAGTAGATAGGGTTAGCAAGTGACCTCTAACATAATCTCATGGTAAGGATAAAATAATGTCATTTATAAAACCAAGTAAAACCATCCATATTCACAAAACCATACATACATACATACATATATATATATAACCATGCTGGGAAAAGGGACCAGGTTTTGCATGCCTTTGAAACCTTTACCTAGGATGTGTAGCTTTGCCATCCTAAACCACCCACGAACTATATGGGTTTAGCTCCACTGCTGAAACGGCACCTGTGCATTAGCCGCCTAACCAAAAAATTATCCCACATGATGACTAGTATATCCACCAAATAAAGTGTGACATTATGCACACGGTCACCAAGACCAACCTCATATCAACAAATATGAGTTTTCAGTTTTGGTCCGTCCAGGACCTCCACCGTCCACGACTTTGCCACACATCCCGCCATTATTACCCAATTAAAACCAATTTCCAAATAACCAAACCTTTATCAATTTATTAACCAAGGACATTGATATTGGTATCGGCATACCAACCCTTACTTGGAATTATCATCCATAGCCAACAATTTATAGGTTTAAGGGGACTTTCAAGTGCCCTTCCAATTACCATATTAAACCACTTGAGATATTTTCATGTTTCCCACAAGCATAACCAATTAGACTTTTACCATTCCAAACTATTTAAACCATGCATAATTCCTTTATCATGTTTCTAAACATGGAAGAGTTCCATTAAAGTGGTCAATGCAATAAACATATCTTTATAACTATTTTATCAAACACATTTGGGGGCATAATATGACCAAAACCAATTCCAATTACCATTAAAAATTTCCATGCAATCTAATTTTCCAAAATCACTATTAATGCATCTAAAAGTATAATTAAAACCATGGAAAATCATAACCAACCATTTAACATCAAAACTCCCAAATCATATTTTCAAACCAAAATCATATAATCAATGAAACCATGAAAACTTTCATAAAACTATGACTTTAGTTAAATTAACAATAAGGGATGCAAACATGCTTTAAACCAAGATGATGACGGAAAGAAATCACCAAGATAAGCCCTAAATTGATCCTTTAGTTAAAACCTTAGCTTACCTTGCCCAAAAGTTCTTGAGAGAATTATGGAGTGTTTTAGAAAAATTTCTAAGTGTTAATGAAAGGAATAATAGGAAAAATAACCTCCCAAGTAGGTTAGAAGTCGTGGTAACCTATTAGAATAAGTGTGGAAATGTCTAGAATACCCCCACTTAAGTTGCACCAAAATCCCATCACAGGGATACGACTCACCCTCACGAGTTGTACCCTCCTAATACGATCAGTATACACCATTTATATCCTTAACCTCTACCCATAGACTAGGCATTGTCTAGTATACAACTCATCCTACAAAGTCATACCAGAAAGATTTAAAACTACCTACCATACAAGTCCCTGGTATAATTTGTACCCTGTCTTACAGCTCACGGTGAGCCACACGTACTTAGATCAAATCTAAGTAACAAAGTCCAAGATTAAGTTAAGAAACCAAAATATCCATAAACACCAATACGACTCGTACCCCTAATTTGTACCCATTCTAGTAACCAAAATCCACCCCACAAACCAACACTGGTCGGTATTCGACTAGACCATACCATCCGTACCCTAACATATGACTCATACCCATGAGTCATATTGGGTCCAGATACTAAAATTCCAAAAAAAATTCTAAGGTCCAAAAACTAAGGTGTTTCAGTAGGAGTACACCCTACCCGCCCTGGGTATTTGTTGTTGTTATTGACTAATCACTCATCTAGTTTTGCTAAAGCAATTTTGACTACCAAGTTCCTCCTTTCTTAATGAATTTTAATTTTGGATCCATACTCTTAAACGTGCATGCTATAAAACTTAGGATGTTTAGTCGGATACTGTGTCCACTTAAGAGTTTATGAAGATTGTCATAGAACCTGAGCTTATCCAGAGCTATTTGTAGTGATTTTCTCTATTGTTCCTCTCTCTCTCTCTAGAATTGAATTTGTGGCCTCTAATGTTTCATTTTTTACTTTAGATGAGGTTCTGGATCAATCTACAGAGAAGCATGTAGTTAGAGATAATTTTGTAACAAAGCCCATTGGAGGTCCAACCAAAAGTGTAGATTTCCATGTTGATGAGCCAACATTTTCCACTGGGAAATAACTTTTGTGAGGTGATCATAATATCGATGATAATATCTCCTGGAACTGGTATATGAGGTACTCCAGAGGTAGGTTTGTTCACTTGACCCTGAGATTCAGATAAGTTTTTCTTTTTGGGGCTGTCCATTCTTCTTTTAATCTTATTTTATTTTCAACAATAATTTCAAGGAGATCATAATCCTTACCCATTTTTATAGGGGTTTGTTTTTGAATTGGTGAAGAACTGTACAACTAGCCCACCAACTTGGGTACCTGGTCCCTAACTACGTATGCAACAATGAACAAGAGTAAATAGAAAATGCAGCATAATAAAATAATGCACACATAATATTTACGTGGAAACCTTCTTGCTCAGGGTATTAAAACCATAACCTACCACGTAGGATTTCCAAACACGACACTATCTTTAAGGAAACTTGAATACAAACTCCATGGTTCAAGGATTAACCTCTTAATCCTTAGAAACTTTCCATACCTCTATTACAAGATTTCAAAGTAATAACTCTATTGAAGTCATTAAACCAACTAACTCTAACTAAATTAGTAACAAGCTAACTCTAGTCTCAACATCAACTAACATTAGCTGACTAAACACTCATAAAAAGAACAAATAAGGACTAGAGCAGTAGGCAATGTTTACTAATCACTAAGTAGAGACTCAAATACAACATGAGCATAAGAAAAAAGTAAATATTGAGCATGTCCCTATTGCAAGTGAGGCTTTTCTTGAAAGATTTTCTTCAAGAAAGATTTGATGTTCTTTTTATATGGAAGCTTAGGGTTTTTTATTAACATGTTTAATATATATGATTCACGAAAACCTTGGATACTTTTGATTGGTTGAAGCAAAAGTTATTGCATCTTTGCCATCAACTTTTCTGCCCTTATACTATTTCCAGTTGGACTGCTGACAGTGTAGAAGGTAAAGTTGTGATGAACTTGGTTCCTCAGCAGTTACAATTGTATCACCAAAAGGTTGTGAATGGCTCCACATAAACTAGGTCCCAAGATTGGTTTGTCAATCATCAAAACTAGGAAATTAATAATTTTCCCTTTTTTGATAATGACAAACCCATATGACAAATCTCTACAAATATCCTCCCCCTGTCACTAATACCTAAGAGAATTCCCATTGACACACATACCTACTAAATAAGGATAAACCAATTTCTTCTATATATGAACAAGGACCTGGTCCGTAATAAATTTGCTGACCATACATATACATCTTTTCCCTCTTGCGGCATCATCAAAGAGATAAAATAGTAAACAATACTAAATATAAGCACACTTGTTAACTTATGACCATTGAGGCTACATTGGCATGTATAAGTAGAATCAAAGAAATAGAGAAAAATGATAGCATAAGATATTTAATAATCAGAAAGGCCAGTATCATACAATATTTAGAATAAGAGCATTAAAAACCAAGTACAAGATAAATACCACAATAACAAAATAAGGATAAACTGGGTTTAAAAGAAAGGGCTTAACAGATAGGGCTTAAGATTTTAGAACACAATGGAGACCAGGTTGGATAACTATCTAGTAGAAAGACTAGAAGGAGGAGCAAAAAATTAGTAAAGAAAGAGAGTCGTTCATTCATTCTCAGCGGTGTAGTTCTTCAAGAGTTGTAGTGTAAAGTCCTCAACCTTGGCTACCAAAGTCTAAACCTTTGCCCTTAGTATTTCATTCTTAACTCTTAGACTCTTACTTCCACCTGGTCCCTAATTTTGTTCCTTCAAGTATGCTACTTTCAACATAGTAATTTCTTCATCCTTTTGTGCTAAGTGAGCAGTCATCTTCTCCTACTCACTTGTCAACCTGGTTTGTACCCAAATCAAATATACCACCACTGACTTAGACTCGACTCTACTCCAATAAGGGATGCACTCATTGTCTTCCAAGTTAGATAAGGTAAATAGTTTCTTAACTAATTTGCCCTTCTCGGGCCATATTCCACATTGAAATAATATTCAAGTCATCCAATTTTTTTTA
>NC_061116.1:36944939-36953459 GCF_002878395.1 Capsicum annuum
CCTTAAGGGACATGGTCCCTTAAGTGGGCACACCAAAAATCTTAGTGAACTCTTGCTCATCAAGAGAAATATTCACATCATGCACTTGACTCGTCAAATATCTACCATCATCAGAGAAAGTGAGAACTCTCTAACAGCTCAACCATACCTGGCATACTAGCAATCTTTGGTTCAAACACACTCTCAAGATTTCTTGAGTCTTAAGAATTTCTTGTTTTTATTCTATAAGGAGAACCTCTATTTTTTCCTTAGAGGTGGATGCCTTGCTATTGGGACCTAGTCCCTAGATATACGCTAGAACCTTTGGAAGATCTGGCAATTTTGGGACTAGGACTTGGTCCCTTGGAACTTTGTGACACTTCCCTTTTATCTTTAATCTACTAGTAGATATAGGCTTCTTGACCAATAATCCTTTTATTGTAGTTTTTTCTTGGTAAAATATTTGTAGCTTTGGCCTTAGCCCTTTGAACAGCCACACTTTTGCCACATCCTCATCAACTTCTTCCTCAGATTCACTTGTACTTTTAGTATTTTCTGACTTATCCACAGGCACAATATTCTTTATGGGAACATCAAACTCAACCACAACTCTTTTCTTCAATATCTTCTTCTTTTAAATTTTATGCTTACTCTCTACCAGGGTAGCTTTTAGTAATTTGTTAGAGCTCGACCTAATCCTATGAACCTTAGTAGCTTTTGATAGAAGACTTGTAGTAGAAAAACTTATTGTTTGTTCACTTTCTAATTTTGAAGGCTTGTCATCACTATCCGTGTGTTCCTCTTTATCCACAGGCTTGTTAGTCACTTTAAAAATAGGTAGAACAACTTCAGTTTCCTCTTTAACACCCTTATGAACATAATTTTGTCTTCTTATTACAAGAGATTGAGGGGTGTTGTCACACTTGGTAAGAGTAGGAATTTAGTTCCTTAAGGTAATTACTCACTTAGAGAAGTCATCCCTTGAATGACCATCACTTTACTCATGTAAAGAATATTAGAGAGCATGTCTTTCTCTGTTGGGAGATCCTCATCAAATATTTTTTCATCAACAACATAACTCTCTGGAGTATTTGATAGAATAGGTCCCTCAAGAGTGGGGGTTTTGGATGGATAAACTGATGAGGACGATTAGGTACCTGGTTGAGATGAAATTTAGGAAAAGACTTTGACTTGTTTTCTATAAGAGGATAGACAATCGAAGTAGTAGAGGGAGTAACTTGACTGACATCACTAGAAGAGATAAAGATAGTATATTCTTGACTCCTTAATAAATGGAGATAATAGCATTGCTTGGCAGGAAAGAGGTAAGGAATTAGATAGAATCAAATGGGTTATATAGGTCAGTATTAATAGAAGATAAGGGAGAGATGACTTGGAGAGGTTTTAGATCACTTATAAGGAGATAAGGGTGATGGATGAGACATGGTGGATGATTTTCTTAATTGGTATATCTTTCAAGAAATGTAAGGAGTGAGAGAGAAATTTAGGGAACTAATATGGTTAAAATATAGGAATAAATAAGGTCAGAGAGAGGGAGATATAGTGTTTAAATAGAGAGAAGAGGTGAACAACCTAGATTTGAAGGGGTATGAGAGAAGTGACATGTTCAGCTAGATAGGTATGATGTTTGGGCTAAAAGTTACTTTTTGCAGCTTTTAAGACAAGCTGGGAAATGTAAGTTGCATACCCAACTAATATTTAAAATACTCTAATTAATGAACAATGCATGATACTAATCTTATGAGGGACCTAGTCCGTACATGATTTTATGAGAATTTTGTGCCTAAAACTATCTCATCCTCCTCCTTAATCCTCTTATCCTTACCATGGGTGTATATTTGCAAAGATATGATACTAAGTTAGAAAAGTGAAGCATTTCTTTACATGGATACCTGCTTACCAAATGATGTCCATCCTGGAGGAATAGAGAATGTAGAATGTAGAATGTAGAATGTAGAATGTAGAATGTAGTCAATTTTACCACATCAAACCCATCTTCATCCTATTTTTTTAAAACTAGCACCTGATGAGTTCTTTAGTAAAGATATCAGTGATTTGGTCCTCAATGTTGAAAAAAACTATTTTGAGCAATCCTTTCTCCATAATTTTCTTTGAGAAAGTGATGTCTGACATCTATATGTTTGATTCTCTTATGCTGGATAGTATTTTTGGCTATATTGACTGCACTTGTGTTATCACAAAATAGGGGAACACATTCTGATAAAATCCCACAGTATTCAAGTTGTTGTTTAATCTAAAGCAACTAAGCACAACATGAAGCAGCTGCCATATACTCAGCTTCAGTAGTAGAAAGAAACACTAAATTTTGTTTCTTGGTACCCCAAGAAATCAGAGAAGATCCTATGAAATTAGCTATTTCTAAGGTGATCTTTGATATCCTATAGAAATATACCACTTTTGACACTTAAACTAATGAAAATATGCAAGTTTCTTAGGATGTTTAATTAGATATGATGTCATTTGGGTATGTTTTGCAGGAAACTAGGTTTTAGATGCTAAGTTCAAGAAAAATATAAAAATGGAGTTTTTGGATACTTGATCATTTTTGGATATTTGTGGCTTAATCATTTTTGGATATATGTGGCACTTACCAAATGTACGTGACCAACGGATATCCCAAAACATAAAGTTCAAAAGTTTGGTAGCAAGAATTGGAAGGCCTGGCACTTACTTATGTCCATATGCGGACCGCATGTAGCACCTGTGGTTCATATATGACTAAGTTAAGTACTAGAATTGAAGATCTTGAGAGTTAATATGAAGAAAAAGTTCAGGCACTTATCTATGTCTATATGCAGACTGCATATAGTACATATTGACTGCATGTAGTATATGCTGACTACATGTGGGTAAGACAAGTGCCAGAAGTCAATTGTCCAGAGAAAAAATAGTGTAGGAAAATTTTTTGGCACTTACATGGGTCTACATACAGACCACATATGGTACATGCACCTATTATCAGACTGCATGTGACCCAAGTAAGTGGCCACCGACCCTTTTTGTCCTTGTTCATCTGCTTTGATTTTTAGGGTTTCCTCATATGCTATAAATACCCTTTGAGTTTTTTTTAGTAGAAGTTTGTACTTTTGATACTTACAAACATATTTTGATTCTGAGATCCAATTTTGGTCTTGGAATCCTCTTGTACTAATTTTTGGTTGATTAATTCAGTTAAAGTTTTGGGTTTTCTAGTTGTTATTATTGTGATTACAGCTTATGCTTATGAACATTATTGATTTCTTCAAAAGCATGAGCAGATAAAAACCCTTAGCTAGGGTTGTGGAAACCTTGGTGGATTAAAGTAGTAGGGGAAGTGTTATGTTGTTCTGAACCGATACCCATGCATGTATTGTATTATCTTTATTCTAATAGAAATCTTAGTTGTTCCAAATGTTAGGATTCCACCAAGATTATTGCTACTTAATCCAAAAGAGGAGTAGTGACAATGAAAATACAATTACAACAGTAATTTGAAGTTTAACTGTCAATCTACAGTACTAGTTATTATCTAAGTATGATGGTTAGCTATTATCTAATAACTAGAGACTCAAAAGGTGACATCTTGAGACTCAAATGGTAAAAGGTAAAATATGTTAGCTAGTCCAAAATATGGTTGATGGTACCTAACTTATCAGCTTCTGCATGTAAGGTATTGGGTTGGTTCAATAAAGCATGATAAGCCTACAAAATTAAGAAGCCAAAGGGAACACAATCCTAGTTTTCACCGAAGACTTATTACAACCAAAGTTGATACTAGCTACTTGTTTGATATTGATAATACAATCACCCATTTACTTTTCTAGTTTTGCCTGTTGATTACAATAACTGAGAGACACAATTCCACGTATTCCCATGGGATTCGACCCCAACCTTTGATGGGTTACTATATTTGACAGCAACCGCATAATCTTCAGATTGAAGGTATAGCTTGGGTGTGACCATTTTTGGCACCATTATCTAGGGAATACGGCATTGAGTTGTGAATTGAGGTTGTTTCAGTTTTCAGGTATTTTGTTTTGTTCTTAGTTAGGTGTACGCTGTTATATGCCTAGCACATGGAGTAGATAATATATCTTTCTCCCATGGAATTTGAATACATAGAGGATCCTACAAACACCAAAAAGTATGACAGAGCCAAAAGGAGATGATATTCCTGAAAGGGTTCGTGATGATGCACACCAGGTGCCTCCCCCTCCTCCTGAAAGAGTTCAAAACATTATTTATCAATAGACTGATGAGTTGTTAGCATAAGGTGATAATAAGAAGAGGGAAGAAGATGCTCAGCACATAACTTAGGAGGCAGAGTTAGTTGTACAGAGGTAGGAAGAAGATCGTCGAGCAGCACGATAGTAATTAGAATAGAGTTAGAAGTGGTCGAGCTCACATAATCCTAGCTTACCAGTACATGCAGCCATATGAGGATGAAGATAATGATATGGAATATGTTGAGCCTATAGAGATAAGAGCCATCATTCCTCCTGCTTTACCCCCAAATGTTAAATTTGATATCACTAGTGGAATGATCTAGTTGCTAAACTTAAAAGGTAGATTTTGGGGGCAACAATAGATGATGCGAACATGCATCTTGCAAATTTACTAGATCTGCACTTCATATACCATTCCTAGGGTTAGTTAGGAGGTGCTTAGACTGAGGTTGTTTCCTTTCTTACTTATAGGAGAAGCATCTTTATGGCTAGGGGAACTTCCAAGAACATCTATCACTACGTAAAACGAGTTGCGCAAGCAATTCTCGAATAAGTTCTTTCCTCCATCAAGGATGTTACAGCTTAAGGATGAGATTTATAATTTCAGGCAGTTGTAGTTAGAATCTACGTACAAGGATAAGTTCAGATTCAAGAAGAAGCTGAGTATGGTGCCCAACCATCAGATTTCAGGGACAAGCTTCTTGAAACCCTGAAGGTTTGCACCATACTATAAGGGACCAGGTCCCTTAAAATTAGTCACAGGCAATGAAATAGTAATTTAACCAGGAACCTAACACAATACAGGAAACTTAAAGAACACAAGATTTAACGTGGAAACCCCCTTGATTAAGGGAGAAAAAACCACAGCTTGCCCTTACAAGCACCCAAAAGTTCACTATAATCAAGCTTTAGATTCAAGACTCAAACTTAAGCCTAAATCTAGGATCCTCCTACTTGTAGTAACTCTACTACAACTTTTACTTGACAACTTTGCCAAGACTCTTTCAAGACTGGTTAACTTTAACCAATTTCAAGCTAAGGCAACTATACCTAAGCACTTTCAAAGGAAAAAAAAAAAAGAAATACCACTCTTATAACTTGAGTAATTCAGTTACAATTCAGGAGTCACTAAAGAACACTCACTCTTTTTTGTGCATACAAGAAATAAGAACTTAAGCAATGTTGAAATTAAGTTTTGCCTTTCTTTCACTCTTAAATTTTTGGATTTGAAAAAACTACTTGATGAAGAAGCATTCTTTTCCTTTTATAAATGAGTGATGAATAGGGTTTAAATATGATTGGACCACATATACTCAATAGTACAAGTAGCACCTGCATAATTTTTTACACTAGAGGACAAAACTGTGCAGATACATGCCAGCTGTATTATACCCTTGGACATCCAAGGACCTGGTCCTTTGTAGTCTCCTGCTCATTATCAAAACAAGATATAACAATTTTCCCCCTTTTTAATGATAATAAACCAACCATAGAGTTCTGAGCATCAATGCCCATAATTCATTCATCATGTTTAATTAGTGTGATTACCACTACTGAAGATGAATGTTCACCCTATCATGCAACACCATGCTTCCACAACTTACGGACCTGGTTCCTTGTTTTTAATGCTATCTAGCTTTAATTAGTTCCCTCTGTCATCATGCACCATTATTCATTTAGTGTATTTGCATACTTTCCCTTGTCACTATGTCTCCAAACTCAAACATATCATCACACATGTGCAATTGGTACATGGTCCACAACATTATCAGCTTAAACATGCACACCTGGTCCTTAACACATGAATTCAGTATTCCTTTTTGGGCATCTTTGAAAAGGAATAACAGTAAACAAAGATTAAAGATAAGCATAAGTTAGCTAACTCATGGCCACTGGGCAACACTAACATAAAGAAAAACTTTAAAATAAAGAAAACAAATGAGGCACACAAGCAAAATTCATTCATCATAAAAACAAAAGTTAGTACAAGTACAATCATACCAAAACAACACATAAAATAAACTATCTTCAAAAGCCAACATATGAGATAGACACAAGATTGATGACAGGACAGGGATAACAAGGCTTAGGTAGAGGGAACTTTGGGGGTAAGGGACTTAAGCAGTATTTCTATTCTTGCATTTTCAGAATTTTAGGCATCCAACAGCTATTTGGTGAGGACCTTCACTTAAATATTCAATCCTTAAACTTCACCAGTCAGTTCTGCCACTTTTACCTGGAGTTTTGCATTTTCAGCTACAATTTCATCAGGGTAACCAAGTCCCTCAGAAGACAACCTCTGATTCTACATTTTTAGGTGCACTATCCTAATATCCTTAGCAAACAACTTGATCCTTAATTCCTCTATTTCCCTGCCAAACTTTTCTTGAATATCCAACAACTTAGATACTTGAGACACTATTCCAGCCTTACCTTCTATGCACTCATTCTCCACTAGAGTTGTTAAGTTAAACATCTTCTTTACTGTAACTTGGGTTCCCTCGGTTCCTACCATACCAAAGTGCTCAAACATTTTGTTTAACAAATAACCATATGGTATCCCATGTCTTCCTTCTTTTTCTTGAACAACCTTGTGAATATGCGCTCTATCATTAGAGAAGGAAGACTAATCAATTCATATTTACTCAAGAAATCAATAAAAAATAGGTCAACAACTGATGCTATGGTTCTTTTCTCAAATCTTGGCAATAGGACCTTGTTGATGAAATCATATACCAAGTAAAACTCACTAATTGAAAACTTATTTTTCACAACTGTTGTTGAGGTCCCTCTCATCTTTGATTCATTAATTATAAACACAGTTGTAGGCTATTTCTTTATCATAGTTCTCACACCTACAATCGGTACATCTAAGATCCTATCTAATGTCTCTTCATCTAGTTGAATAGGCTTTCCCTATACTTGGGCATTTAAATTCAACCCATCTTCTGAGAATTTAACTATAGGTGTAATAAAATTCTCTCACCTCATTTTCAAACACTATAGGAGTTGATTCCTTAAATAGAACAAAAGAAGTAAACCTAAAGTGTTTCAAAAGACCGGGATAAGAAAAAAAAAGAGAATGTACTGGATTTTTTCATAGAAGCCATATCAGTTGCCTTTAAGTATAAGAAATTTGATCTTTATGATGGAGATATCTTTTCTACATCAAGATTTGGACCTTGATTGACTTCGGCTATAGTGTGATTCCTAGTATATGTCTCTCATGCATTCATTCCCACCTACCTCATAGAGTATACTCTCCTTATTCTCTCTTTTCTTTCTAACCAAGTAACATTGCAAAGGCATAATGATAGTAGGATCGGGACATCCCCACCCTCCAAACTGGACATGAGGGTTTCCCCTAATCCGGCTCTCTGTAGAAGAATATCCACTCACTGCTTCCCTTAATATTCTCTCTTTAGTATATCATGGGGGTTTATAGGATATCCTATCGGCTCACATAGAAAGGGTGCTATACCATACATTTAGACTTAACTCTACTCTAGTACTCACTAGACTCACTATAATAGTCTATTTTTATCTTCAGCAGCAACCACACTTTTGTAAGTCAAATTTGAGCTTGGCATTTCATCAAACGTGTGGTGGGAAGTAACAGGGCAGTTATTTTCTTCTTCATTTTCAATGGCAGTGGCTCTTTTAGGTTCTATGGTGAATTACCATAAGAAGAAAATGAAAAATTAAAAATGGGATTGTGTTGAAGATGACTCATTCGAAAACATTCTTAAAAAAAATTACATATGCATCGACTGATATTGAGTTTGGTCGATTTCGACACCAAAAAGTTTATCATTGTAGTTCTGCGATGTTGTGGCAGTGTTGCCGGAGTGTGAGCCATTTGATTTTTTATTTTTAGTTTTGCCGGAATCAAATTGCAATTCATCAATTACGCGACTGGAGTATTAAAATCATTGGGATTTTGAGCAAAATTAATTTTTTCATGCGTCTCACGATTCAAAATTATTTCAACATCCCAAAATCATTTGAAATTTCACCAAAATATTCTATTAACAAAAATAAGTGATATTTTTGCTCAAGAAATTAACATGTGAAAACAAAAAATTAACACATTTTTTAAAATAAAATATCGTCATCTTTACTGTTTCCAATTGAATCAAATGCAAAATTTTCCTAGCTACCAGTGTTCAAATTTTCCCACCTTTACCAATCACTTATCTACAATGAAATGTTTGGCATCTAGTATTAGCAACCCAACACCACAATTCTCTTCCATAATTTCATACAACCAATATTTGCAAAGCATTCCAAAAAC
>NC_061116.1:36956459-37006694 GCF_002878395.1 Capsicum annuum
ACGGCCTTCCCAACAACAGATTGTAAGAGGAGTCTATATTCAATACTTGAAACTCTATGGCGAACTCAACAGGCCCTATGGTCAACATTAGTTCTATTTCACCAATGGAATTTGATTTTGCACCATCGAAAGCCTTGACACATACATTGTTGGGCCTGATCCTGTCAGCACCAATATTCAACTTTCGCAAAGTAGAAATAGGGCAAATATTTGCACTTGAACCTCCATCAATCATAACATGAGTGACATAGAAATCTTCACACTTCACTGTAATGTAAAGGCCCCGATTATGCCCTGTACCTTCAAGAGGCAATTCATCGTCAGAAAAGCTGATCCAATTGACCTCAAAGATTTTTCGGACCATTTTCTCAAGCTGGTTTATTGTAATCTCCCTAGGAACATATGCTTCATTTAATACCTTCAGTAAAATATCACGGTGCTCCTTGGAGTGCAACAGCAAAGATAAGAGGGAAACTTGAGCAGGGGTTTTCTTCAACTGGTCTATTATTGAATACTCTGGCAATTTCATCTTTTTCAAAAATTCTTCGGCTTATTCTTCGGTGATAGGCTTTTTGATAAATGACGGTCTACTCACCATTGGCGTGGTCTTTCTTAAGCTTTCAGTCACGAAGCATCTTCTTGACCTAGTCAAACCCCTTACCTCATCTACATCTTCCACTACTTCTTTCCCGTGATAGGTCATCACAGTCCACCCATAATTCCAGGGAACCCTTTTCGTATCAACTATCAGAGGTTGGGTCATCGGTTTGAGGACAATAGGCGCTGCCAGTGCTCCTTTTACTGTCAAGATGGGCTGACTCAGAGCTCCCACCACTGTCAACTTAGGTTTATCCTGACTTAAATTAACATACCTTCTGGAGCCTTGTACTGTGATCAGGGGTTTATTTGTGCTTTCTTAGGCTTTATCTTCTCTCATTCCTTCCCGGTTCAATGACATTACTTTTAAAGACTCTGCTACATTCACTGATTTCTCCTCAATGGTCTGTATCTTGACAATAGGCTTATAACACCTTGAAGACTCTTTCCCGTCATATATTAATTCTAATATATTGGCTTCAGCATGGGTTGGCAGCGAATTCTAGTTAATGTTTGGACCCTCCGAGGCCTGGACCATCATTTGATTGGTGACAATTAAATCTTGGACAGCTCTCTTTAAATGGCAGCATTTCTCTATATCATAGCTTGGCATATCAGAACAGTATGCACACCTTAAAGAATAATCGAGATTCCTCGACGGCGGATTTGAAAGCCTTCCTTGAATTGGGCTTAAGACCTTCAATTTTCTCAACCTATCAAACAAACTAGCATATGACTCCCCAAGAGGTGTGAATTGATTTTTGACCGTCTTCTCTTTTTTATACTTGAGCCTAGGTTGAAAACTAGGTCTGGAGGGGTTTTGGTAATTTGGTGGAGCGAATGGCGATTTTGTGGAACTTGCGCGTGTCACTACGGGTAAGAAAGGGTTTGGGCATATGGCTGCGCGCTATATACTGGGTACGGGGGTGGTGGAATGGAATATAAAGGGTTTTGTAGAGGGTAGTAATGGTGGGGAGGAATATATGGAGTTTGGGGATAGACTTGGGCTTGGGATTGGGGATAGGGGCGAGGTCATCTTTTGGGATAGGAATAGGTTCCAGCTACGATAGTCGTCACATCCTCTTTCTTCTTTTTACCTTTGAATACACCAGATCCACCTTGAATCGCTTGTGTGGTGGCTTTTAATGTGGCAAAACTCACTATTCGACCGGTCTTGATTCTGTCCTCTATCATCTCTCCTATTTTGAGGACTTCAATAAAAGACTTTCCCATTGCCGGAAGTAAATGTTGAAAATAGGTCTCATCTTATGCCTGAATAAAAACCTCTACCAACTTACTTTCTTTCATTGGAGGCTTTACCCTGGCGGCCTGCTCACGCCACCTAATCGCGTATTCTCTAAAACCTTCAGTGCTTTTTTTCTTCATGTTGACCAAGGATTTTTTGTCTGGAATCAGGTCGATGTTATACTAAAAATGTTGAACAAACTCAGAAGCTAAGTCATCCCAGCTGTTCTATTTGTTGATATCTCGATCGATAAACCATTCTGAAACCAGATTAGAAAGACTCTCACCAAAGAAGGCCATGAGCAGCTCTTCCCTTCCTCCTGTAGCCCTCAACTAGTTGCAATAACATCTCAAGTGTGCCACGGGATCATCGTGTCCTGTATACTTTTCGAACTTGGGCATTTTAAAACCGAGGGGAAGGTTGATGCCTGGGAACATGCAAAGATCTTTGTAGGAAACACTCCTATAATCTCTGATTCCCTATAAATTCCTCATAGCATGTTCTAAACTTTTCAATTTTCGAGCTACGATTTCCTGTTCCTCTGTTACGACAGGTTTCTCCATATCAAATAGAAATGCAGGCGGCTGAGTGTACCCATAGGGTTCATTCATTCTCAAAGTAGGCTCTGGGGCACAATACTGACTATCTGGAACCTTCAATACTGGCTCACTGGTAGACCTAGGAAGTCCCATTGTGGGACGCACCGCATCTATGGGAGTTTTATGTGGTGGCAGAGCCACGAATATCGATGTAATCGGTGGCGCTGGCTGAGCAGCGGGTCTTGATTGGGGAGCTGCCAAGGGCACACCAGAACTGCCAGGATAATGATGTCGTGGAGTGAATCCAGGCTCGTGCTCAGGTGAATCAGTAGGAGCAAAGAATTGCGCCTGAGAGAGCGGTGGGCAATTAGAGATATTCCCAAGACCTTCAGGGAGCGAAGGAGGAGGCATGCCGCTGACCCATGTCTGGTGTAAATCTATCAATTGTTGCCTGAGCCTTACTACCTCATCAATGTGTTCTGAACTTTCTTCCCTGTGATCCTGATCCAAGTCAATGACCGAATTTTTAATCTCCCTGCTATCCATGGCGAGCTTTGCTTTGGATCTAGTGAAGTATGGGTGACTAGCCAGAGTGCTGCAAACCTGCCACTGTTATCTGAAAGAACATGCTCATCAAAGACGACATCCGTTAGGATTGAGGCACACAACAAGCATGGGAATTACATTGGTAAAATTGTCCTAAATTCATGTTCATTTCTACAAGCTTTTGAGGGTAGCGAGGTCATTTTAACATCATCCCATTTTTTATCTACACTTATTTTTATCTACACTTATTATTATTATTATAATTTTTCGTATCCATCTCTGTTCTTTTCCCTTCTCTCGTTATCTACCTTTATTTTATCATTCTTTATGGATTTTATTTTTTTCTTTAAAAGAGGAATAATAATGAAAAACAATGAAACAAAATGATTAGATCGAACCCAAAAGTAGGTTGCTTACGTATCATGTTGTACATGAATCAGATCTTGCGTAGTTCGGGCAGCATATGCATAAACATTACATATTTTTATTTTTATTATTTTTTTATTATTTATTTTTTTATTTTTTATTTTTTATTTATTTATTATTATTATTTTTATTTTTATTTTTATTTTTATTTTTATTTTTATTTTTATTTTTGCGAAAACGAAAATAAACAAACAAAGAAAAGACAGAACATCATAGCATTTTGACGAAAGAAACAACAAAAACATACAAAGAATTTAGGACCACTCTAAAACTAAACAACAAATATGGAACAACATTCTAGACCCCTAAGACGACATACGTGAAATTACTAATAAAGACCCTAATACCAAAAACAACTTGACTTTGACTTAAAGCAGACACCACCCTACAATGACAGACACATAAAAGACTCAAACTGAATAAAGATAAGAAATGCTCTTTTAGACTGGTGCTCTGCGTGATGACCCTGGCTGAGATGGACCTGCCTCTGAAGTTCTCTTTATCCCATTTAAAATTTGTAGCATATCCTGTAAAGACACCCTAAAATTAAGGAAGAAGCTTCGGGCCCGTATTCCTGCCTCATGAGGAGTGCACTTGGAAAGATTATTCTGACACCTTTCTACCGTCTTGAACAAATCTGCTAATGAACTCTCAGTGTTTCTGCTTTGGACCCCACACTTTCATCCTGATGGTCGTCTACTATGCATTCTTCCTGTATTCTCCCTCTAAGCTGCACTAGTAAGGGTTGACTAATACCCCGAGGGATAGATTGAAGCTAGACCTCATATCCCTAAGTGTAGCCCGAATTATCCAAACTTTTTTTGAGTGTGTCCACACCTAGCTTTGTTGCATGCTTCCAAAACTGCTCGTACTTGCTCTCACCTAAGGCTTGGTCCTTGAAGTACTCAACATCCTTCAGAAGATCCACTACTGGTGGCACGTCCTGCAGCCTATCCAACTGGTGCATTACCCTAAAAGGACTGTATGGTCTAGTGCAATTGAGCCCTAACATAACTAAAGGGAGCTGCGTCTGACAACCCAACAATATTATCTTTGGTCGAAGCCACAGATAAGTCCACAAAATGTTATCCCTGGTTCTTGACTCAAGAAATTCAATCCAAGCATCAACTCCCACGGGTAACGAGAATTTATCCAAACGCAACCTGGAGTCCATGGCTTTCACTCTATTGGGAATACAACGATCTACCACGTCTGGTCTAACTAAAGAAGGCGCATGCAAATGCTCCATCATCCATAACTGCAATATCAGGTTACTGCCCTAAAAAAATCTCATTCCTCCCTTCACTTCGGTTAAAGCCTTATATATTTCTATTAAGATCATGGGTATGAGAGTGAACCTGCCCTTTTGATTAATGCCCTTGTCGTTTTGATCCTTATGAAATAGGGCCATCACCACAGATTGCAAACGGGTATTAATATGTCTTTCTTCTAGTGGAAACACTAAAAAAAGCGAGGGTGAAGACTTCAAGACGCTTTTTCTCCCACCTCTCCTTAGTCATATGAAATTCATCCCAAAAGCAATCAAAACCTTCTGAGGGCCCAAATCTAGCGAACAAAAAATCTAAGGAAACCCACGAATCACTTAAACAACCCAAACGCATACCCTTACTTTTTAAACCACAAGACTATAAAAATCTCACGCCAGTATGATTTCGTGCTCGGATCATATCCTTCTCGATATAGGGCAAATGCAACAAACCAGATATTTCTGCCAAAGTAGGAGTCATTTCATATTCCCAAACCTGAACACCAAACTACTTGGATCCCAAAAGGTCAACAAAGCCTCTATTAAATCTGGACGAGGGGTAACATGCAGAAGTTCCGTAAGATCACCTAATATTTTAATCAGTTTCTGCTAATCAACATAGTTAAACATTTCCCACCACTTGATTAACTTTTTGGGCCCCTTGACAACCATCAGAACTCTAGACTTGGTGGACAAATCCATCTTATAATAACACATAAGACGTTATCTCAACAATTCGACAGGAGTAGAAGATTCCCAACCCTTGGGATTTTTGACGCAAGCATATGTCGATGGGCCAGACCACATTCATGACTCCAATTTGCCGAACAGAAGTACTGAGCGAGATCAGTCTACTTGGCTAACAAATCTAGATTACGGGGCGAGTGACCTAGGCTAATAATAAGACAAAGGCCAACACAAAGATTACCGGACCCCCCCGAGGGTTGCCTACGTATCCCAACCCGAGAGAAGGGAATCAGGTATGTGTAGTTCATCCAGATTGGACAATTAATGATTAACTACTAAATTGACCCAAACTTAAGAGACACAACCAAAAACAAACGAATAAAAACTTTTTGGATTTTCAACTAGACATTTCAACTAAGACTGACACCACCAATTATGAAAAAAATCTTTTTGGTATTTTGTTTTTGACAAATAAGTAGAAAAGGCAAACAAAACCCTCTTTTTTTCATTTTTTTGTTGAATTTACGGTACTTTGAGAAGATAAATGCAAAACATAAAAAAAATCTTTTTGAGTTTTTGGATCATGAAGAACAAAAGCCATAAAGAACTCTAAAATAAACTACGACACTCCTTTTGATTCATTCTTTTCGACTCACTTTTTTTTTCTATATTTTTTTTTCTCTTCTTTTTTTATTTTTCCTTTTTGCCTACGCACCTTACTCCTAACAATTTTTTTTTCAAATTAGTCCGTCAAATGACCACATTACCCTTAAAGATGCAACATTTAGTACGTAGAGATGCTTTAGAGGTGAGTCTCCTACAAAGGTCCATGTGGGTCCCGCGCTCAATATGATGCACATAAGCATGACCTAAAGGCTGACCTACGTTGTGGTTCACTAACAAGGCTATTCGGGGGAGCGTATTATCGGTAGTGGCTGCTTTGCTTTCCACCTACTCCATAACACTGACGGCTCCCCCCCTAAAATAAGGGTGACTCAACTAGAGGTCGTGTACAACACGTGTACTACGGACTTGTTGCAGAAAGAAGGCCTGGGGGTAGACACATGATGATAGATATAAAAGCGGTAACACATAGAATAAATACTATAAATAAAGAGCACGAAAAACGCACAAAAGTGAAAACAATAACACAAATAAAATCACAAACAAACTTATACACTCGTAATGCCAAACAAAGCCGATACGACTCCAAAAATAGTTCGAATTCTGAAAACTTGTCATTATCCCCAACAGAGTCGCCAGAGGTCACACCTCTTTTTCGTTCTTAAATAAATATTAATTTTTAAGTTCGAAAGGGTTTTATTATTAAGGTGACAAAAATAAAAAATTTGTTTCAAAAAAGGATTGTTTTTACATTTGAAATCAGAGTCGCCACTTGGCATAATTTGGTGTGCCAAGTCACCATTGTAAAATTCTTTTTATATCATTTGACTCTTTAAACTAGTTTGCGAACAGAGATTCCAGCTAAGGAATTCTGTTGACCGAGGGAAAGGTGTTAGGCATCCCTCAATCCCGTGGTTCGACCACGGTCGCTTGGTGGAACATATCGGCTAATTCGACACTACGATGTACAAACCACACAAAACACGTAAAACAATCAATCAAAACAAATAAAACAAAACAAATAAAAAATATAGTGTCCAGTCCAAGTTATACAGTCCCAAAAATAGAAAAATACGAAAAATGTAAATCCCATTCTAAACTAATCTCAGACTAAGCTCCAATGCCTTACCCGATGCCACGGGCCATCATCACAATCATTTTCCGCCAACATGATACATCGGGGTATTCCCCGGTGAATAAATACAATGTCTCTCGGGGCATTCCCCGACCGAATGAGTACATTTGAATTAACTAAGCAACTAAAAGAAAAACACGTTCAAAACACACATTCAAATATTCAAAGCATTCGATCAACACATCACACCTAAATTTTGCCTACTCGAACCTATATTGCCTATCCATTTCAACATATCACAAATCTATCACATTCATGCTTATTTTGAAATAAACAAAAGACAATAAAACAAAAATTAATCTACATTCACCTTTTAGCAATTTCTCGATTCCACCACCGCTAGCTTCATTTTTACCAATTATATCAAAATTACTCCAATTCATTTCATATATCATCGAAAACACACCGTGAGCACAAAAATCATGACATTATAACGTCAACAAAACTTACTGACTAGGATCACATCACACATAATCACAATAATTAAACACATTTGAGATAATAACAAGAATATAGAGTTGAGGGATGGACCTTAAATCGCTCTTTGACCAATATTATTCGACGAAATAAAGAAAACCCGTCTCCGACAACCTTGACTTAAGCTCCAACGACAAATCTATCCAGCTCAGTATTTGAGAAATTGAAACCCAAAATTTGATTCAAATAACCAATTCGCAAAGCAACTGAAAGTATTCAATATACGCCCGGGATCGATCCTAACAGACGAAACTGACCCGAACGAACCAACGAGTACCAGGACTAAAATTTTAGAGAAAAGAAAAATAATAGAAAACACACGATACCGGAGCTCCGGTGAGATTGGCGGCAAGATAATGGAACAGGGATCGGATTCCAAGAAAACCCAATGCTTTCAGGCTATATTTCTCCATAAAAATCGAGGATGAGCAAGACCCGCACCCCCAATCCTCGCTGGATTCAATCTAAATGTTGTCATAATCGACCCAAATAAGCTGAAATCGACCCGAACTGGCTTGTTTCAGGCTGATTCAATCAGCGAGTTCCGGTTCTTGGTGATGAGTGACCGGAAAACTTGATTTTCCAATCAAAAATCTCCTCTTTTGAATTTCCGATCTTGATCTCTCTTTGCGACTCTCTCTCTCGACTTCAGCTTGTATCTATCCTCTTTTCTGTGTATGCTTGTGCGATTTAGAAAAAAATGGAAAGAGAAAAAAATGGCTTCTCAATAGTGAATCTCTCTTCTCTAATGAAGATGATGATAATCCCTTCTTTTTTTTTATTCCTTCTGTCCCCCCTTTTTTCCCCTTTCCTGTATTCCTTTTTTATTATCTATATCTGTGAGTATTGTGTGTAGGTGTATGGGTGGAGTGACGTGAGTAGTGGAGTGGGGGTAGGGATAGGGGTAGGGTGTGATGTGTTTTATTTTGATTGGATAGGTTGTTAGGATAAGATATAAAGGGCTTAGGATATGATAGAATTTGTTAGGGAGTTTGTTTTTATTTTTTTTATTTTTTTGTGACCTTGTGAGGGTATAATAACATGGATGAGGGTACACGGTAGGATAAGGTAAAAATGGGTAAAACGATATCGGGGAGGGACGAAATTAGGTGTCTATAGGTTCTTGAAGCCTTTGACTTGGGAACCTTGAATCTTAACTAAATTTGCAAAATCTACGGTGAGTTCTTGAATTTCTTGGAGGGAGATTTGGTTTTACTCTAGAAGGTTAATCTTGAGAGAAAACCCTAGCTTTGAGATGCTTTTGGATAAACTGAAGTTATCTAGTTCGTTTGGGTATATTAAGATGTAAAAAAGGTGGAAAACACCAAAAAAAACTTTTAAAAATGACTTATAATCACTGAACAAAATATCCGATGTGAGTGCGATGGTCCATCGATCCTGACCGTTGCACCTGGGCCAGATTTGGACTTTCTGCCTTGCCTGCGACGGCTGGATCGATGGTCCGTCGCTGGATGTACAGTCCATTGGACTTACCATCTTGCCTAACCAGAATGAGGTCTCACTACCTCCTCTGCAACGGTTAGGGCGACGGCCTTCGCTAGCTCGATGGTCCGTTCGACCTCTCCGTCGCAACTGAGCAATTTCGACTGCTTTCTATAAAACATCCATAACTTTCTCTTCCGATGTCAGATTTTGACAAAATGAGTATCATTGGAAAGATAATTCAATTTCCCACATGATTATTCCTTAAAATTAGGAAAATTCCATATGGTTTAAATATTAATCACTTTGGAAATCATTCCTAAATCTTTTAGAGACGGAATACGGCTTCACTTGACATATTCTAAAGGCTTAGACTATGAGGGAACTTTACGGGGTCTTATAGATCACCAATGCACTTCCTCAATATTGAAACATAAATGACCGGATGAACCAAGCTCAATCTTGATGGCAACTACAAATCATAAGCAACATTACCAACGCTATGCAAAATCTCATAAGGACCCACATAGCGGGGACTGAGCTTCCCCTTCTTTTAAAACTGCACCACTCCTTTCATAGGAGATACCTTAAGGAAAATATTATCCCCAACCTCGAATTCCAAGTCTCTACACCTAACATCCTTATAGGACTTTCGGAGACTTTGGGCATCCTTAAGCCTATCATGAATCACCTTTACCTTCTCCATAGTCTGGTAAACCAAATCGGGACCAAACATATCTTTCTTACTAAGCTCAAACCAACAAATAGGATATCTACACATCTTACCACGTAATGTCTCAAAAGGGGTCATACCAATACTAGAATAATAGCTATTATTGTAAGCAAACTCCACCAAATATAGATGCTCAACCCAATTTCCACCATAATCAATCACATAGGCCCAAAGCATATCCTCCAATGTCTTAATAGTTCTCTCTACTTGCCCATCCGTCTGCGGATAAAAAGCAATAAATAATTCACCTTGGTCCCCAGCCCATGCTAAAAAGATCTCCAGAAGTGAGACATAAACTATATGCCATGATTAGAAATAATCAAAATAGACACCCCATAAAACTACAGAATCTTCTGAAGATATAGGTTCATAAAAACCTCTATCGATAAGGTAGTCCATTCTATCAAAAAGTGCGCAGACTTAGTCATCCTATCCACGATGACCCATATAGAATCATATTGATTTTGAGACCTAGGAAGACCGATAACAAAGTAAATATTGATCACTTCCCACTTTCATTCAGGAAAATCAATTTCTTGATACAATCCTCCTGGCCTTATGTTCTCAACCTTAACCTATTGACACACCATGCACTTGGCCACAAAATTAGCCACATCCCTTTTAATTCCATTCCACTAATAGATCTCCATGAGATCATGATACATATTAGTTATGCAGGGATGAACAACATAGCGTGATTTATGCACCTCATCCAGAATCCTTTATCATAAACTGTAGAAATCAGGAACACACAACCTCCCTTGGTATCGTAATGTACCATCACCACTGATCTTAGACAATAACAAAATCACTCTTGATTTTCATCAAGATAGGATCGAGTACTTTCTTCTCCTTAATCTCCTCACTAAGAGACGACCGAACCACTTCTTGAACCATCAATTAATAAATGTCATTGGAGCATTAGTCAACCCAAATAACATTCCCAAAAAACTCAAAGTGCCCATACCCAAAATGAAAAGCCATCTTAGAGATATCCATACCCCTAATCTTTAGCTGATGGTACCCAGAACGAAGATCTGTCTTAGAAAAGAACTTGACACCTTGCAACTGGTCAAATAAATTATCTATCCTTTGAAGAGGATACTTGTTCTTGATCGTCGCCTTATTCAACTGCCTATAGTTGATGCACATCCGAAGGAAACCATCCTTCTTGAACACAAACAACATTGGTTCACCTTAAGGAGATACACTAGGATGAATAAACCCCTTATCCAGAAGATCCTTAAGTTTTTCCTTAAGTTGCCTTAACTCAGCCGAAGCCATTCTATATAGAGGAATAGAAATTGTACTAGTGTCCAGAATTAGATCAATATCAAACTCGATTTATATATTTGGACAAACACTAGGAAGATTATCCGAAAAGACCTATGGAAACTCATTAACCTCTAGAACATACAGGAAAAAGGACCTTCCAATTTAGAATCTTTAACCCGACCCAAGTGATTAAGACAGCCTTTAGAGATTAACCTTCGAGCTCTAAGATAAGAAATAAACTTCTCCCTAGGAGCTAAAGAAACACCCTCCAACTTTATAACCGGTTCACTAGGGAACCTAAGGATAGCCATACTTGATCGACAATCCAAGGACGCATAACAAGAGTGTAATAAGTACATACCTAGAATGACATCAAAATCCACCATTTCCAACTCAAATAGATCCACCCAGGTCTGCTTTCCACCAACAAATACCACACACCCCCTATGGACTCTCTTAGAAATAACCAAGTCATCTACAGAGGTAGAAATAGAAAAAGGATCCAAAATAACTTCTCGATTGAAAATAAAATATACAACCACATAAGGAGTCAGATAGGAGATAGTGGGCCCCATATCAAGCAAATAATATATGTCACAAGAGAAAAGTTGTAACGTACCTGTAAAGACATCAGGTGATGCCTCTGATTCCTATTGGGATGCCAAAGCATACAACTTATTCTAACCTACTCTAGAACTAGGAGATTTAAAAAAAGCAGATCCAATACCACCAGGTGTAGAAGAAGAAGATGAATCCACAGGAATCTTATTCTTCCCCTTAGCAACCTTATTAACCAGATAATCCTTGAGTTGATGGCCAATATTGACATACTTGAAGCATTTGTCTTACCTTTATTGCAATAACCTCAATGAGGACGACCAAACAACAAAAAAGAAGGCCATGAACAAACTGACCGACCTCCGCTTACCTTAGATTGGGTACCCTATGCCCAAAAATGGTCACCACTATTATGACGTCTATCGCTTGACTGATAAGGAGCACCAGCAGAAGAGTAGGAATATGAACTCCCTCACTTTTTCTTCTATTTTCCACCATCTCAACCACCCTGAGACTGAGCACTGCCCTAGTCAGAAAACCTACTCCTCTTACCCTACCTATCCCCAAACTTTGCCTACATTCTCTGTTTATCCTGTACCTACTGCATATAAATAGTCAACCTAGAGATGTCTATATCTTAAATCAGCAAGGCAGTCTTGATTTCCAAAATTAGATCCCAATTCAACCCAGAAGCGAACTTCCTTATTCTAGCCTGCATTTCATCCATTAAATCAAGAGCACACCTTGACAATTTGTGAAATTTCAAGGCATATTCTTTGACAGATATTCTCCCCTTCTTGAGATACACAAACTCCCCCATCTTTGCTTCCCTCAATTCCTGGGAAAAGAAATGATCTAGAAAAGCACCAGATAAGGCATCCCATAGATATGAATCCTCCATTACTCCTCTATCCCTATCCCACTATTCATACCACTGATATGTAACCTATTTGAGCTGTTAAGCTTCAAAGATTACCCCTTCCATATTTGTAGCCTGCATTACCCAAATATCTTCTTTATTTTATCCAAGAAGCCTTGTTGATCCTCCTCCACCTTCACTCCAAAAAAGTGGGAGGATCCATCTTATAAATTGGCCAACCCTTGTTGCCTCAACAAACAAAGCACTAGATCCATCCTACTCATCCCAAGCAGTAACCAGTTTAGCAATAGCATGGATAAACTGATAGAATTTTGCATTATTTTGCATTACTTACCTTACCTTAAGGATGACTAATAGCAACTGGTGAAACTTCATAACTATTATGTATAGGATTGTGAGATAAAAGATGAACCGCAAAAGTAGGGTCCACCCCTTTAGTATTACCCCTAGTTAGGATAGAAGAATTCCTTGTGTTGCAGATCTACGAGGCATGATCTGAAAGGCGACAAACAAGGATTAAAGAAGATTCAAGGACCGAGACTCCAAGCTTGAAAACCAAGAAAGTGAAGCATTCTTAAATGTCTTGTAGCCTCCCCAATATGAGTGTGACGCACTACACATGACACGACCCGAACATAGGACCATGTCATATGGGTACCTCAAGCTCATATGAATTGGAGGTCGCCCCAAACCCAACCTAATCATCTCAGCATACCATAGGAGTCAGAAAAGATCCAACTTACAAATTAGAATAGCCGAAACAATAACATAAGTTAACATTAGATTAATTATAATAACTACCCCAAGTTCACAGTTGTTCACAGTACCTCTATACAAGACCAATGTCAATAAAAGTATATGTTGGGACAAGCCCCAAACTATAGCCAAACCAAGTCTTAAAGAGACTAAGTCTAAAGATAAGGACTGAGAGATGAATGTCTTTCGGATGTAAGGAAGCTCACCCCTCCAAGTTAATGCACTAACTGCTTAGATTTATAAACCACTGTGCAGGAAAAGAAGAAGATGCTCCAGCGCCTATGTCATGTGGGGACGTAGCATCCGAAGACAGTTAGCGGTTGGAACACTAGAATATAACTCAAGGATAAGTAATAAGATAATATCATCAATCAAGAAAAAATTAATATATCATATTTTATCACATTCATACACTTATACATACATATACATGTACCATATATCAACCTAGATATCAAGGTTCATCAATATTCTCATACATTCATTCATTAGACGTATAGTAAAGGACTACCACGTCCCACACTTATAAGTTTATCATGCTTAATACACCAACGACTTTAGTGACATTCACATTAACAGTAGACCCGGGACTTCACCCATGTACACATGTTCAATATACTAAGGACTTTCTCCACACATGTCATCACTTAACAAGGGACCTTACCCAAACATTAATGCCATTCAAATAAGAAAATTTACCCATACACATTAGTGGACTTTACCATAAGCCATAGGTGGACTTTACCACATGCTATAAGTGGACTTTACCACAAACCTTAGGTGGACTTTACCACAAGCCTCTTTATGAGGCAAGGTGCTTTGACTTAAAGATATTTTTGTAAGAAACGGACTTTACCTTGCATTTTCATTGGGAAAGGGACTTTACCCTCAAGCCATCACCCATCATCGGTTAACATTTGTGATAGGTGATGGCTTGATGGTAAAGTCCATTCATTTAATACAATATTTAGGTACTTTAGCCATTTAGCCAATTTCAACACTATACAAGACCTCATGGCCATTATGGGAGCCTTCATTGCTCAACCATCTCAATAGACCAATGCTTTCACTTAGTTCAATTATACAATTCCATTCATGGTCATCAAGATCCACACAAGCTATTCACATTTCATTAGCAATCTATTACCACACTCTTACCACACTTGGGTTCTATGCACAATTTAAGTTCATCCCCATATGTAGGGACGTTACCCTCACATTAGCCATCAAACAACAAGGTTACCAATTTTACAATACATGGTTAATAATACCTTCACAAGGTAATTCAACAATAATTCATATCCACTTGGGCCATTGCCCTAGATCAACACTATCAATATGCAACTAGTCATTTCACTTAGACATTTTAACAAACACCTTTTGTGCATACTTATAACAAGGTCATTTTCATGGTAGACATCAGCAAGACTAAGGTTATTCAAGACCCTAATGTTAAACAACATAAAACAAGCACCCACATATGCAATCTACCATCTAATACATATTTCAGCACAAGTATATACAAGAATCATTATCATCCATTGTTAAGCGTCAAAACCCTTTTTCATTTGATTCAAAACCACCATGTACAATTACTAATTCAAGTGTGAAATACATCGATTCAGAATTATTTAAAGAGGGCAAGATATACATGCCTTAAACAACTTGAATCACCAACAATCTTCACTATTCTTTCTTGCCACAAGATGAACACCTTCAAACCATAGTCTCCAATCTTGTTTCCAAGAGTCTTTAGAGTGTTTAAGGTGTTTAAGTCTTGCAAATGAAGACTTAGGAGGCAACCAAGACTTATCTAGGTCAAGGATTTAGGGTTTTAGTCAAGGGAAATGACCTAAAGGTCCTTGGTTAAAAGATGGAAAACACACATGTGTAGGGTACGAATCCCCTTATGGTTCACTTGGCAATCGTAACCTAGGGTACAAGTGGTACCATAACTCGTACCCAAGGCTAACCCTAGGTCAACCATACTAGTTAGGGTGCGAATACTCACCATTGAGTAGTATTCTAAGGGTAAGACTCATTACCTAAATTGTATAGACCATTTGTAACCAAAACAATCCACTTTAGGTTAGGTTTCACTCCATACGGTTGGGCAGCTTACAACTCGTGAGCTTGGTTACGATAAAGGGATGACCTTGTAGTATAGTGGACAGTATACAAACCTAACATACTGTCTAGGGTACGAAAGGGCAGTTCGTATTATGCATGAGTCATGACCTAGGGTATAACTCAAGTACCCCCAACCGTATCCACTCCAGAGACATCAAAGAGGTTGTTGTCTTCTTCAAAGGTTCAAGTCTAAGTGTTCCTATTCTTTCCCAAGTGGATAGGTAAGTATAGATACAATTTGACACCCTAATATGAACCTAAGAAGTCCTTACACAAGTTGGAAACATCACACAAGAAGGATACAGCACAACACACATATCATGATCATTGCCATCCAACCAAAAATTTTGCAAGGTCACATTCTCGGGTGTTTCATTCTCCCCCACTTAGGATTATTCGTCTGCGAATGATAGGTACAGTAAGCATAAACACAGTTAACACATAAACATACATCAAATCAACCATTACACAAGTTATAACAAGCACACAACAATGATGCAACACAACACATATTATGATTATCGTCAATCAATCATTTCATTTCATTTGTCTTGAGACTCCAACTCATTATTTCTCCAACACTTGCTCATTTCATGACTTAGGGACTCCATCCCATCGACTTTCAAAGATATTAACAAACTCAAAGCATTGGAGACTTTACTCTATCATCTATCAAAGACATGAACCTATTCAAAGTATTACAGACTTAGTCCCATCATAACAAGCCACATATCATTTCATAGTATTGGGAACTTTAATGCATGGTCTAACAAGAGACCAGTCAATTCACACACTGGGAACTTAAATCCATTATCTAATAAAGACAAATGAATTTCAATCATTGGATACTTTACTCCATTGTCTTATCAAATATACAATAGAAAATAAGGAGATTAACACATACCTATATCACAAGCTTCCAGAATAGGAAACAAATATGGGTACTTGGACTTTATGTCCTCTTCTGCCTCCCAAGTAGCTTCCTCGGACTTTTGGTTCCTCAATAGAACCTTCACTGAAGCTACCTCTTTCATTTGCAACCAACGAACTTGACGATCCAAGATCTTCACTAGGATCTCCTAATAGGACAAAGAGTCTAAAATACCAACATCTTTTGAGGGAAAAACCAAGAAAGGATCACCTATACATTTCCGCAATATACACACATGGAAAACCGATTGAATAGAGTTGGTACTAGGAGGCGACTCCAATTCATAGGAGATATTGACAATATTCTTCATAATCAAATAAGAGACAATATGCGGGGACTAAGTTTCCCCTTCTTGCCAAACCACACCACTCTCTTCACGGGAGATATTTTCAAGAATACCAAATCGGCCATGTTAAACTCTATGACCCTACAACTCACATCTACATAGGACTTTTGCTGACTTTGAGCATTTTTAATCTATGATGAATCACCTCCACCTTTAAAAAAGGCTTGGTGAACAAAATTGGGCCCAAGTAATTTACCCTCACTAACTTTGTACCACCCAATAGGAGATCGATATCTCCTACCATACAATGCTTTGAAAGGCTCCATGCTAATACTAGAGTGGTAACTATTATTATAGGCAAACTCAATCAAAGTCAAGTGGTCATACCAACTCCCACCATAATAAATTACACAAGGCCATAACATATCCTCCAATGTTTGGATAGTCCTCTCCACTTGACCATCTATTTGCAAGTGGAAAGCGGTACTAAGGCATACTCTAGTACCCAAACCCTTTTGGAATGAATTCCAAAAGTTGGATGAAAATATAGGACCACGATACGAGATAATAGACATCAGAGCATCGTGCAACTTCATGATTTCCGCAATGAAAAACTTAGCATAATCTTTCATCAAGAAATTAGTCCTCACGGGCAAGAAATGGGCAGACTTGGTCAATCTATCAACAATGACCCAAATAGAACTACATAATTTTGAGACCTGGAAAGACCGGTAACAAAATCCATATTAATCAACTCCTACTTCCACTTGGGCAACATAATCTCTTGGTATAGGCCACCGGGCCTTAAGTGCTCAACCTTTACTTGTTGGAACACCATGCACTTAGCCACATGGCCAGCAACATCACGCTTCTTATTATTGACCCTTTCCCTCAATCCATCAACATTGGAAATACATAGCCTATCTTGGTACGTCAAGATACCATCACCACCAATCACAAAGTCTGTATCTTTGGGTTGACTCACATTAATCTTATTCTTCATCAATTCTCGGTCCAAGACTTGCTTTTCATTAATCTCAACAATAAGAGACAATTGAGATACCAGATGCACAATCACACCACCAACATTGGTGTGTGCAAGTCAAACTCCAAGATTAGCTAATCAATGAATATCTTTCACCAATTCCCACATATCCACATCGACATGGGTCAAACTTCCCATAGACAATCTACTTAGAGCATCATCGACTATATTTACCTTATTGGGAAGGTAGTAAAGACTCATATCATTGTCTTTCAATAGCTCAAGCCACCTTCTTTGCTAGACATTCAACTTCTTTTGAGTAAAAACATATTGAAGGCTCTTAAGATCAGAAAAATATCAACATGAACACCATAAAGATAATGCCGCCAAATTTTCAAATCAAAGACCATAACTAACAACTCTAAGTTATAGGTTCAATTGCCTAGAAGCATAGGCTACCACCCTACCATTTTGCATCAACACGCAACCAAGACCAACTCTAGAAGCATCACAAAAGACCAAAAAACCATCACTACCTTCGGGCAAGGTCAACACCAGAGCCGAAGTTAGTTTGTCTTTCAAATTCTCAAAACTACACTCACACGCATCGGACCACAAGAACTTGACCTTATTTTTGGTCAATTTGGTCAACCAGCCAGCTGCAGTGGAAAACCTCTCCACCAACCTCCTATAATAACCAGCTACACCAAAGAAGTTCCAAATATCAGTTGGAGTCATAGGTCTAGGCCACTTCTTAACTGTCGTAACCTTTTGGGGATCCACCATGATCCCTTCACTAAAGATGACATGACCAAGAAAAGCTACAGCTTTCAATCAAAACTCACAGTTTAAAAAATTGGCATACAAATGATTATCCCTCAAAGTTTGCAACACAGCATAAAGGTGATCAACAAGATCTGCCTTGCTCTTAGAATAGGCCAAGATATTATCAATAAAAACTAACAAACATGTCCAAGAACGGATGAAAGACCCTATTCATCAAATCTATGAATGTCGTTGGGGCATTGATCAACCCAAAGGACATGACAAGGAACTTATAGTGACTATACCGGGTTCTAAAGGCAGTCTTAGGGATATCCATATCCCTAATTTTAAGTTGATAATAACCTGATCTAAGATCTATCTTAGAGAAATACTTCACACCCTAAAATTGAACAAATAAATCATCAATCCTAGGAAGAGGATATTTATTCTTTACAATCACTTTGTTCAACTGACAATAATCAATGCACATACGAAGGAAACCATCCTTCTTGAGCAAGAACAACACAGGAGCACCCCAAGGAGACACACTAGGACGAATTAAACCTTTATCTAAGAGATATTTCAATTGCTCCTTAAGTTCTTTCAACTCTTCTTGAGCCATTCTATAAGGAAGAATAGAGATCGGATGAGTGTACCAAACAAGATCAATCCCTAACTCAATTTCCCTATCAAGAAGAACACCGAGGAAATCATTGGGAAACACATCAGGAAACTCATTTACCATGGGAAGGATTCTAGAGGTGGCTCTTTAGAGTTAGAATCATTAACTCAGATTAGGTGATACAAGCACCCCTTTAAAATCAACCTTCGGGCCTTAAGATAAGAAATAAACCATTCCTTCAGAACTAAGGAACCACCTTCCCATACAATCACCGGCTCATTAGGGAATCGAAACACAACCATACTACTCTGACAATCTAAGAAAGCATAACAAGAGTGTAACTAATCTATCCACAAAATAATATTAAAATCAACTATGTCTAACTCTATCAAGTCAACAAGAATATCTCTACCAACTATAGATATCACATATCCCTTGTAGACCCTTCTAATAATCAAAGGGTCTCCAACAAAGGTAGAAATAGAAAAGGGAACCGACAAAATCTTGGGACCACAATCAAGATGCACAGTCACATATGGGGTCACATAAGAAAGAGTAGACCCTGGGTCAATCAAGCAATACATATCATAAGACAAAAGTGTCAACATAACTATGAAAATATCGGGAGACGCCTCAGAATCCTAGCAAGTAGCAAGTGCAAGCAAGTGGTTCTGGCCAGTCCCTGTGCCAGAGATTGAAGTAGTAGCAGACATAGAACCCTTTGGTACGGGAATAGAGGGAGTAGAAATAGAGACCCTGTTGGCCCAAGAGGCTGCTAGAATGGGGTACTCACGCTGCATGTTCCCAAGTTTACCATAATAAAAATATCTACCTCTTCCTTTCTCACACTCACTAGGATGAATCTGACTAAAAGTTCTATAAGAAGGGCGGGGTAGAGCCAATTGAGCACCATTAGTCTGAAATTGGGCACCTTATGCCCAGGACCCGCCACTAAATTGAGATTGATGACCACTTGAGAACTTTAGGTAAGGAGAGAGAACACTAGATGAGGAGAATGAACCCAAAGTTCCCTACTTCTTTCATGGCCATTTGCCACTACTTCCATCACTACTTTCCAAAGGCCTAAACATCTTTTCTTGTTTCTCACTAAGCTAAACTTACTTTTTCTTCTTTTCTTTCACTTGTTCCATATACACAATCAACCTAGAGATGTCCATGTTCTCAATCAATAAGGCCGCCTTGCTTTTGAGAACTAAATCATGGGACAATCCCGTGACAAACTTTTGCATTCTCTCCTTCATACTAGAAACCATATAAGGAGCATACATTGATAATTATTAGAATTCAAGGCATACTCTTGCACAAACATTCTCCCTTGCTTTAAGTTAATGAACTCTTTCACCTTTTCCTTCCTCAACCCTTGAGGAAAGAAGCGGTTAAGTAAAGCCTTAGAGAAATCCACCCAAGAAGCTAGACTGGTATCAATACCCATGGACAACTCCCACTCTTCGTACTACTGGTATGTTATATCCTTCAATTTGTAGGAAGCAAGCTCAACACCCTTTATTTCTAAAGTATGCATGATATGGAAGATTTTCTCTATTTCATCAATAAAGCCTTGAGGATATTCCTCAACCTTGATACCGAAGAACATAGAAGGGCTCAACCTCATAAATTAACCAATTCTTATGGCCTCAAAAGAAATGGTTGTTGGGGCACCATACTTTGCTTGAGAGGATACCAATTGAGCTAAGAGGTTAATGGAGGTACGAAACTCTGCATTATTAGCATCCCTTTGAGGAGATTGAAAAGGAATGCCATCTCATAGCAAGGATGGTGAGTGGAACCCCATAAGAATAGCCAGATATCATAACCCTAGCCCATGTCTGAACTCATAAATTTGGATAACCTTTGTCCATAAGACCCTCAGTAGTGTTTGCCTGAGTCTCAGATCTTCTTTGAGGCATGATCTGAAAGATAGCAAATGGAATCAGAGGAAATCCAAGACCTTATACTTAATATCTTGAGAATGAAACACAAGAAAGGGAAATATTCCTAAAATGCCTCATAGCCTTTTTTTATAAGTGTGGCACACTTCACACCCATAAAAGAAACTCTACTTGACACGGCATTATGAATACTCAACTGATCATGAATCTAGGCTCTAATACCAATTTGACACGACCAGAACATCAAACCATATCATATAGGCACCTCAAGCTCACATGAACTAGAGGTTTCCATAATAACCCAACCTAATCATCTCAACATACCATAAGATTCGCTGGAGATCCAACTCATATATCAAAATAGCAGAAATAATAACTTAAGTCAGCATTTGATTCATTATTATGACTATGCCAAAGTTCACATTTGTTCACAATACCTCTATATAAGACAAATGTCAATAAAAGTATATGTCAGGACAATCCCCCGACTATAGCCAAACCAAGTCTTAAAGAGACTAAGTCTAGAGATAAGGACTAAAAGATGAATGTCTTCTAGATGTAAAGAATCTCACCCCTCCAAGTGAAAGAATGAACCACTTGGAACTACAAGTCACTGTACAAGAAAAGAAGAAGAAGCTCCGATGCCTACATCGCATGGGGACGTAGCGTCCGCAGATGGTTAGCATTTGGAATACTAACATGTAACTAAAATATGAGTGATAAGATAACATCATCAATAAAAATAAATTTAATATATCATATGTTATCACATTCATACACTTATCCATACACATTCATGTACCATATATTAAACTAGAGATCAAGGTTCATCAACATTCTTATATATTCAATCATTAGTCGTAGAGTAGAGGACTACCACCTCCCACACTTATAGGTTCATCATGCTTAACACACCAAGGACTTTATCCATATTCACATTAACATTATATCGGGGACTTCACCCATGTACACATGCTCAATATACTAAGGACTTTATCCACACACGTCATTACTCAACAAGGGACCTTACCCAAACACTTAAGCCATTCAAACAAGGGACTTTACCCATACACATAGGTGGACTTTACCATAAGCCATAGGTTGACTTTACTATAATCCATAAGTGTACTTTACAATAAGCCTTAGGTGGACTTTACCACAATCCTCTTCATGAGGCGAGGTGCTTTGACCTTAAGAGCACTTTATAAGCAACAAACTTTACCTTGTATTTTCATTGGGCAAGGGACTTTAGCCTTAATCTATCACCCATCATTGGTTTAGATTTGGGACTTTACCCTCTTATCCATGCATCAACACATATTTAATACAAAATTTAGGGACTTTATCCATTTAACCAATTTCAACACTATACAAGAGCTCATGACCATTATGGGAGCCTTCATTACTCAATTATCTCAATAGACCAATGCCTTCACTTAGTTCAATTATACAATTCCATTCATGGTCATAAAAACCCACACAAGCTATTCACATTTCATTATTAATCTATTACCACATTCTTACCACACTTGGGTTCTATGCACAATTTAAGTTCATCCCCATATCTAGGGACCTTACCCTCACATTAGCCATCAACTAATAAGGTTACCAATTTTATAATACAAGGTTCATGATACCTCCATAAGGTCATTTAAAAACCATTCATATCTACTTGGACCGTTGCCCTAGCTTATCACATTATCAATATGCAACTAGTCATTTCACTTAGGCATTTTAACAAACACCTTTTGTCCATACTTATAACAAGGTCATTTTTATGGTAGACATCATCAAGACTAGGGTTACTCAAGACCCTCATATTAACCAACATACAACAATCACCCACATATGCAATCTACCATCAAATACATGTATTAGCACAAGTATATACAAGAATCATCATCATCCATTGTTAGGTGTCAAAATACTTTTTATTTAATTCAAAACCACCATGTACACTTACTATTTCAAGTGTGAAACACATGGGTTCAAAGTTATTTAAAGAGGGGAAGAGATACATGCCTTAAACAACATGAATCATCAATAATTTTCACTCTTCTTTCTTGCCACAAGATGAATACCTTTAAACCATATCCTCCAATCTTATTTCCAAGAGCCTTTAGAGTGTTTAGGGTGATTAAGTCAATCAAATGAAGACTTGGGAGGCACCAAGAGTTATATAGGTCAATGACTTAGGATTTTAGGCAAGAGAATGACCAAAAGTTCCTTGGTTAAAAGATGGAAAACACACACATATAGGGGTACGACTCCCCCTTACGGTTTACTTAGCAATCATAGCCTAGGGTATGAGTGGTACCCTAAATCGTACCCAAAGCTTCTATTAGGTCAACCACACTAGTTAAGGTATGCCTAGTCACCCTTGGGTTGTATCATAAGGGAAAGACTCGTTACCTAACTCGTACAGACCACCCGTAACCAAAATAGTCCACTCTAGGTTAGGTAATTATAGATACAATTTAACACCCTAATATTCACTTAAGAAGTTCTTACACAAGTTGGAAACAACACACAACAAGGATACAACACAACACACTTATCATGATCATTTCTACCCAATCAAAAATTTTGCGAGGTGACATTCTCGGGTGTTTCAGCACACCCTAAAAGAGACTCTACTAGACACAGCTTTGTGGACTCCTAATTTACCATGAACCTGGGCTCTGCTACCAACTTGATACGACCCATCCTGGGGCCTTTTTGTAATGAGTATCCCAAGTCTAACTAGGATTGGAGATCACCCCTATTACCCAACCCGACCTCCATCTGTCTGCCCTGAGTTGGATTAATTCTGAGTATGTAACAATACTCTGTAAAGCCCAATCTAGGATTAGATCACAATCATGACCGACCCAACTGAATCCAACCATCCTATACCAATAATCCAACCGTACCAAAACAAAGTCCATAAATCAGGCTTTAACCAAGGATGTTCCAAAATATAATATAAAATCCCAAAATGAAATATGACAGAATAATGAGATATCATTTCCGATGATGCCAGCCTCCCAACTTATTTCAATGCCAAGGCTGACACCTATACCTATCCCATCCATTCCAACCTATAGAAGTACCACAAAGCCTCTAACCAAAAGAGTAATGAAATTCCATTGGGATATGCCCCCAACCATAGCCAAAACCAATGTCTAAAATAACATCAAAAAGTCTAGAAATATCCATGAAATGATGCCTTTCAAAAGGATAAAACTAACCACTTTAGTCCAAATATTATCCCTGAGTCAATCACTATATAGGAGGAGTAGAATGGCCAGTTCTTGCATAGTATGGGTATACAGCTGCTAGTAGATAGGGTTAGCAAGTGACCTCTAACATAATCTCATGGTAAGGATAAAATAATGTCATTTATAAAACCAAGTAAAACCATCCATATTCACAAAACCATACATACATACATACATATATATATATAACCATGCTGGGAAAAGGGACCAGGTTTTGCATGCCTTTGAAACCTTTACCTAGGATGTGTAGCTTTGCCATCCTAAACCACCCACGAACTATATGGGTTTAGCTCCACTGCTGAAACGGCACCTGTGCATTAGCCGCCTAACCAAAAAATTATCCCACATGATGACTAGTATATCCACCAAATAAAGTGTGACATTATGCACACGGTCACCAAGACCAACCTCATATCAACAAATATGAGTTTTCAGTTTTGGTCCGTCCAGGACCTCCACCGTCCACGACTTTGCCACACATCCCGCCATTATTACCCAATTAAAACCAATTTCCAAATAACCAAACCTTTATCAATTAATTAACCAAGGACGTTGATATTGGTATCGGCATACCAACCCTTACTTGGAATTGTCATCCATAGCCAACAATTTATAGGTTTAAGGGGACTTTCAAGTGCCCTTCCAATTACCATATTAAACCACTTGAGATATTTTCATGTTTCCCACAAGCATAACCAATTAGACTTTTACCATTCCAAACTATTTAAACCATGCATAATTTCTTTATCATGTTTCTAAACATGGAAGAGTTCCATTAAAGTGGTCAATGCAATAAACATATCTTTATAACTATTTTATCAAACACATTTGGGGGCATAATATGACCAAAACCAATTCCAATTACCATTAAAAATTTCCATGCAATCTAATTTTCCAAAATCACTATTAATGCATCTAAAAGTATAATTAAAACCATGGAAAATCATAACCAACCATTTAACATCAAAACTCCCAAATCATATTTTCAAACCAAAATCATATAATCAATGAAACCATGAAAACTTTCATAAAACTATGACTTTAGTTAAATTAACAATAAGGGATGCAAACATGCTTTAAACCAAGATGATGACGGAAAGAAATCACCAAGATAAGCCCTAAATTGATCCTTTAGTTAAAACCTTAGCTTACCTTGCCCAAAAGTTCTTGAGAGAATTATGGAGTGTTTTAGAAAAATTTATAAGTGTTAATGAAAGGAATAATAGGAAAAATAACCTCCCAAGTAGGTTAGAAGTCGTGGTAACCTATTAGAATAAGTGTGGAAATGTCTAGAATACCCCCACTTAAGTTGCACCAAAATCCCATCATAGGGATACGACTCACCCTCACGAGTTGTACCCTCCTAATACGATCAGTATCCACCATTTATATCCTTAACCTCTACCCATAGACTAGGCATTGTCTAGTATACAACTCATCCTACAAAGTCATACCAGAAAGATTTAAAACTACCTACCATACAAGTCCCTGGTATAATTTGTACCCTGTCTTACAGCTCACAGTGAGCCACACGTACTTAGATCAAATCTAAGTAACAAAGTCCAAGATTAAGTTAAGAAACCAAAATATCCATAAACACCAATACGACTCGTACCCCTAATTTGTACCCATTCTAGTAACCAAAATCCACCCCACAAACCAACACTGGTCGGTATTCGACTAGACCATACCATCCGTACCCTAACATATGACTCATACCCATGAGTCATATTGGGTCCAGATACTAAAATTCCAAAAAAATTTCTAAGGTCCAAAAAGTAAGGTGTTTCAGTAGGAGTACACCCTACCCGCCCTGGGTATTTGTTGTTGTTATTGACTAATCACTCATCTAGTTTTGCTAAAGCAATTTTGACTACCAAGTTCCTCCTTTCTTAATGAATTTTAATTTTGGATCCATACTCTTAAACGTGCATGCTATAAAACTTAGGATGTTTAGTCGGATACTGTGTCCACTTAAGAGTTTATGAAGATTGTCATAGAACCTGAGCTTATCCAGAGCTATTTGTAGTGATTTTCTCTATTGTTCCTCTCTCTCTCTCTAGAATTGAATTTGTGGCCTCTAATGTTTCATTTTTTACTTTAGATGAGGTTCTGGATCAATCTACAGAGAAGCATGTAGTTAGAGATAATTTTGTAACAAAGCCCATTGGAGGTCCAACCAAAAGTGTAGATTTCCATGTTGATGAGCCAACATTTTCCACTGGGAAATAACTTTTGTGAGGTGATCATAATATCGATGATAATATCTCCTGGAACTGGTATATGAGGTACTCCAGAGGTAGGTTTGTTCACTTGACCCTGAGATTCAGATAAGTTTTTCTTTTTGGGGCTGTCCATTCTTCTTTTAATCTTATTTTATTTTCAACAATAATTTCAAGGAGATCATAATCCTTACCCATTTTGTTAGGGGTTTGTTTTTGAATTGGTGAAGAACTGTACAACTAGCCCACCAACTTGGGTACCTGGTCCCTAACTACGTATGCAACAATGAACAAGAGTAAATAGAAAATGCAGCATAATAAAATAATGCACACATAATATTTACGTGGAAACCTTCTTGCTCAGGGTATTAAAACCATAACCTACCACGTAGGATTTCCAAACACGACACTATCTTTAAGGAAACTTGAATACAAACTCCATGGTTCAAGGATTAACCTCTTAATCCTTAGAAACTTTCCATACCTCTATTACAAGATTTCAAAGTAATAACTCTATTGAAGTCATTAAACCAACTAACTCTAACTAAATTAGTAACAAGCTAACTCTAGTCTCAACATCAACTAACATTAGCTGACTAAACACTCATAAAAAGAACAAATAAGGACTAGAGCAGTAGGCAATGTTTACTAATCACTAAGTAGAGACTCAAATACAACATGAGCATAAGAAAAAAGTAAATATTGAGCATGTCCCTATTGCAAGTGAGGCTTTTCTTGAAAGATTTTCTTCAAGAAAGATTTGATGTTCTTTTTATATGGAAGCTTAGGGTTTTTTATTAACATGTTTAATATATATGATTCACGAAAACCTTGGATACTTTTGATTGGTTGAAGCAAAAGTTATTGCATCTTTGCCATCAACTTTTCTGCCCTTATACTATTTCCAGTTGGACTGCTGACAGTGTAGAAGGTAAAGTTGTGATGAACTTGGTTCCTCAGCAGTTACAATTGTATCACCAAAAGGTTGTGAATGGCTCCACATAAACTAGGTCCCAAGATTGGTTTGTCAATCATCAAAACTAGGAAATTAATAATTTTCCCTTTTTTGATAATGACAAACCCATATGACAAATCTCTACAAATATCCTCCCCCTGTCACTAATACCTAAGAGAATTCCCATTGACACACATACCTACTAAATAAGGATAAACCAATTTCTTCTATATATGAACAAGGACCTGGTCCGTAATAAATTTGCTGACCATACATATACATCTTTTCCCTCTTGCGGCATCATCAAAGAGATAAAATAGTAAACAATACTAAATATAAGCACACTTGTTAACTTATGACCATTGAGGCTACATTGGCATGTATAAGTAGAATCAAAGAAATAGAGAAAAATGATAGCATAAGATATTTAATAATCAGAAAGGCCAGTATCATACAATATTTAGAATAAGAGCATTAAAAACCAAGTACAAGATAAATACCACAATAACAAAATAAGGATAAACTGGGTTTAAAAGAAAGGGCTTAACAGATAGGGCTTAAGATTTTAGAACACAATGGAGACCAGGTTGGATAACTATCTAGTAGAAAGACTAGAAGGAGGAGCAAAAAATTAGTAAAGAAAGAGAGTCGTTCATTCATTCTCAGCGGTGTAGTTCTTCAAGAGTTGTAGTGTAAAGTCCTCAACCTTGGCTACCAAAGTCTAAACCTTTGCCCTTAGTATTTCATTCTTAACTCTTAGACTCTTACTTCCACCTGGTCCCTAATTTTGTTCCTTCAAGTATGCTACTTTCAACATAGTAATTTCTTCATCCTTTTGTGCTAAGTGAGCAGTCATCTTCTCCTACTCACTTGTCAACCTGGTTTGTACCCAAATCAAATATACCACCACTGACTTAGACTCGACTCTACTCCAATAAGGGATGCACTCATTGTCTTCCAAGTTAGATAAGGTAAATAGTTTCTTAACTAATTTGCCCTTCTCGGGCCATATTCCACATTGAAATAATATTCAAGTCATCCAATTTGCCAATATGCTTTAGGAACTCTTGAGATCTACACTCTTCCTTAAGGGACATGGTCCCTTAAGTGGGCACACCAAAAATCTTAGTGAACTCTTGCTCATCAAGAGAAATATTCACATCATCCACTTGACTCGTCAAATATCTACCATCATCAGAGAAAGTGAGAACTCTCTAACAGCTCAACCATACCTGGCATACTAGCAATCTTTGGTTCAAACACACTCTCAAGATTTCTTGAGTCTTAAGAATTTCTTGTTTTTATTCTATAAGGAGAACCTCTATTTTTTCCTTAGAGGTGGATGCCTTGCTATTGGGACCTAGTCCCTAGATATACGCTAGAACCTTTGGAAGATCTGGCAATTTTGGGACTAGGACTTGGTCCCTTGGAACTTTGTGACACTTCCCTTTTATCTTTAATCTACTAGTAGATATAGGCTTCTTGACCAATAATCCTTTTATTGTAGTTTTTTCTTGGTAAAATATTTGTAGCTTTGGCCTTAGCCCTTTGAACAGCCACACTTTTGCCACATCCTCATCAACTTCTTCCTCAGATTCACTTGTACTTTTAGTATTTTCTGACTTATCCACAGGCACAATATTCTTTATGGGAACATCAAACTCAACCACAACTCTTTTCTTCAATATCTTCTTCTTTTAAATTTTATGCTTACTCTCTACCAGGGTAGCTTTTAGTAATTTGTTAGAGCTCGACCTAATCCTATGAACCTTAGTAGCTTTTGATAGAAGACTTGTAGTAGAAAAACTTATTGTTTGTTCACTTTCTAATTTTGAAGGCTTGTCATCACTATCCGTGTGTTCCTCTTTATCCACAGGCTTGTTAGTCACTTTAAAAATAGGTAGAACAACTTCAGTTTCCTCTTTAACACCCTTATGAACATAATTTTGTCTTCTTATTACAAGAGATTGAGGGGTGTTGTCACACTTGGTAAGAGTAGGAATTTAGTTCCTTAAGGTAATTACTCACTTAGAGAAGTCATCCCTTGAATGACCATCACTTTACTCATGTAAAGAATATTAGAGAGCATGTCTTTCTCTGTTGGGAGATCCTCATCAAATATTTTTTCATCAACAACATAACTCTCTGGAGTATTTGATAGAATAGGTCCCTCAAGAGTGGGGGTTTTGGATGGATAAACTGATGAGGACGATTAGGTACCTGGTTGAGATGAAATTTAGGAAAAGACTTTGACTTGTTTTCTATAAGAGGATAGACAATCGAAGTAGTAGAGGGAGTAACTTGACTGACATCACTAGAAGAGATAAAGATAGTATATTCTTGACTCCTTAATAAATGGAGATAATAGCATTGCTTGGCAGGAAAGAGGTAAGGAATTAGATAGAATCAAATGGGTTATATAGGTCAGTATTAATAGAAGATAAGGGAGAGATGACTTGGAGAGGTTTTAGATCACTTATAAGGAGATAAGGGTGATGGATGAGACATGGTGGATGATTTTCTTAATTGGTATATCTTTCAAGAAATGTAAGGAGTGAGAGAGAAATTTAGGGAACTAATATGGTTAAAATATAGGAATAAATAAGGTCAGAGAGAGGGAGATATAGTGTTTAAATAGAGAGAAGAGGTGAACAACCTAGATTTGAAGGGGTATGAGAGAAGTGACATGTTCAGCTAGATAGGTATGATGTTTGGGCTAAAAGTTACTTTTTGCAGCTTTTAAGACAAGCTGGGAAATGTAAGTTGCATACCCAACTAATATTTAAAATACTCTAATTAATGAACAATGCATGATACTAATCTTATGAGGGACCTGGTCCGTACATGATTTTATGAGAATTTTGTGCCTAAAACTATCTCATCCTCCTCCTTAATCCTCTTATCCTTACCATGGGTGTATATTTGCAAAGATATGATACTAAGTTAGAAAAGTGAAGCATTTCTTTACATGGATACCTGCTTACCAAATGATGTCCATCCTGGAGGAATAGAGAATGTAGAATGTAGAATGTAGAATGTAGAATGTAGAATGTAGTCAATTTTACCACATCAAACCCATCTTCATCCTATTTTTTTAAAACTAGCACCTGATGAGTTCTTTAGTAAAGATATCAGTGATTTGGTCCTCAATGTTGAAAAAAACTATTTTGAGCAATCCTTTCTCCATAATTTTCTTTGAGAAAGTGATGTCTGACATCTATATGTTTGATTCTCTTATGCTGGATAGTATTTTTGGCTATATTGACTGCACTTGTGTTATCACAAAATAGGGGAACACATTCTGATAAAATCCCAAAGTATTCAAGTTGTTGTTTAATCTAAAGCAACTAAGCACAACATGAAGCAGCTGCCATATACTCAGCTTCAGTAGTAGAAAGAAACACTAAATTTTGTTTCTTGGTACCCCAAGAAATCAGAGAAGATCCTATGAAATTAGCTATTTCTAAGGTGATCTTTGATATCCTATAGAAATATACCACTTTCAACACTTAAACTAATGAAAATATGCAAGTTTCTTAGGATGTTTAATTAGATATGATGTCATTTGGGTATGTTTTGCAGGAAACTAGGTTTTAGATGCTAAGTTCAAGAAAAATATAAAAATGGAGTTTTTGGATACTTGATCATTTTTGGATATTTGTGGCTTAATCATTTTTGGATATATGTGGCACTTACCAAATGTACGTGACCAACGGATATCCCAAAATATAAAGTTCAAAAGTTTGGTAGCAAGAATTGGAAGGCCTGGCACTTACTTATGTCCATATGCGGACCGCATGTAGCACCTGTGGTTCATATATGACTAAGTTAAGTACCAGAATTGAAGATCTTGAGAGTTAATATGAAGAAAAAGTTCAGGCAGTTATCTATGTCTATATGCAGACTACATATAGTACATGTTGACCGCATGTAGTATATGCTGACTACATGTGGGTAAGACAAGTGCCAGAAGTCAGTTGTCCAGAGAAAAAATAGTGTAGGAAAATTTTTTGGCACTTACATGGGTCTACATACAGACCACATATGGTACATACACCTATTATCAGACTGCATGTGACCCAAGTAAGTGGCCACCGACCCTTTTTGTCCTTGTTCATCTGCTTTGATTTTTAGGGTTTCCTCATATGCTATAAATACCCTTTGAGTGTTTTTTAGTAGAAGTTTGTACTTTTGATACTTACAAACATATTTTGATTCTGAGATCCAATTTTGGTCTTGGAATCCTCTTGTACTAATTTTTGGTTGATTAATTCAGTTAAAGTTTTGGGTTTTCTAGTTGTTATTATTGTGATTACAGCTTATGCTTATGAATATTATTGATTTCTTCAAAAGCATGAGCAGATAAAAACCCTTAGCTAGGGTTGTGGAAACTTTGGTGGATTAAAGTAGTAGGGGAAGTGTTATGTTGTTCTGAACCGATACCCATGCATGTATTGTATTATCTTTATTCTAATAGAAATCTTAGTTGTTCCAAATGTTAGGATTCCACCAAGATTATTGCTACTAAATCCAAAAGAGGAGTAGTGATAATGAAAATACAATTACAACAGTAATTTGAAGTTTAACTGTCAATCTACAGGACTAGTTATTATCTAAGTATGATGGTTAGCTATCATCTAATAACTAGAGACTCAAAAGGTGACATCTTGAGACTCAAATGGTAAAAGGTAAAATATGTTAGCTAGTCCAAAATATGGTTGATGGTACCTAACTTATCAGCTTCTGCATGTAAGGTATTGGGTTGGTTCAATAAAGCATGATAAGCCTACAAAATTAAGAAGCCAAAGGGAACGCAATCCTAGTTTTCACCGAAGACTTATTACAACCAAAGTTGATACTAGCTACTTGTTCGATATTGATAATACAATCACCCATTTACTTTTCTAGTTTTGCCTGTTGATTACAATAACTGAGAGACACAATTCCACGTATTCCCATGGGATTCGACCCAAACCTTTGATGGGTTACTATATTTGACAGCAACCGCATAATCTTCAGATTGAAGGTATAGCTTGGGTGTGACCATTTTTGGCACCATTATCTAGGGAATACGGCATTGAGTTGTGAATTGAGGTTGTTTCAGTTTTCAGGTATTTTGTTTTGTTCTTAGTTAGGTGTACGCTGTTATATGCCTAGCACATGGAGTAGATAATATATCTTTCTCCCATGGAATTTGAATACATAGAGGATCCTACAAACACCAAAAAGTATGACAGAGCCAAAAGGAGATGATATTCCTGAAAGGGTTCGTGATGATGCACACCAGGTGCCTCCCCCTCCTCCTGAAAGAGTTCAAAACATTATTTATCAATAGACTGATGAGTTGTTAGCATAAGGTGATAATAAGAAGAGGGAAGAAGATGCTCAGCACATAACTTAGGAGGCAGAGTTAGTTGTACAGAGGTAGGAAGAAGATCGTCGAGCAGCACGATAGTAATTAGAATAGAGTTAGAAGTGGTCGAGCTCACATAATCCTAGCTTACCAGTACATGCAGCCATATGAGGATGAAGATAATGATATGGAATATGTTGAGCCTATAGAGATAAGAGCCATCATTCCTCCTGCTTTACCCCCAAATGTTAAATTTGATATCACTAGTGGAATGATCTAGTTGCTAAACTTAAAAGGTAGATTTTGGGGGCAACAATAGATGATGCGAACATGCATCTTGCAAATTTACTAGATCTGCACTTCATATACCATTCCTAGGGTTAGTTAGGAGGTGCTTAGACTGAGGTTGTTTCCTTTCTTACTTATAGGAGAAGCATCTTTATGGCTAGGGGAACTTCCAAGAACATCTATCACTACGTAAAACGAGTTGCGCAAGCAATTCTCGAATAAGTTCTTTCCTCCATCAAGGATGTTACAGCTTAAGGATGAGATTTATAATTTCAGGCAGTTGTAGTTAGAATCTACGTACAAGGATAAGTTCAGATTCAAGAAGAAGCTGAGTATGGTGCCCAACCATCAGATTTCAGGGACAAGCTTCTTGAAACCCTGAAGGTTTGCACCATACTATAAGGGACCAGGTCCCTTAAAATTAGTCACAGGCAATGAAATAGTAATTTAACCAGGAACCTAACACAATACAGGAAACTTAAAGAACACAAGATTTAACGTGGAAACCCCCTTGATTAAGGGAGAAAAAACCACAGCTTGCCCTTACAAGCACCCAAAAGTTCACTATAATCAACCTTTAGATTCAAGACTCAAACTTAAGCCTAAATCTAGGATCCTCCTACTTGTAGTAACTCTACTACAACTTTTACTTGACAACTTTGCCAAGACTCTTTCAAGACTGGGTAACTTTAACCAATTTCAAGCTAAGGCAACTATACCTAAGCACTTTCAAAGGAAAAAAAAAAAGAAATATCACTCTTATAACTTGAGTAATTCGGTTACAATTCAGGAGTCACTAAAGAACACTCACTCTTTTTTGTGCATACAAGAAATAAGAACTTAAGCAATGTTGAAATTAAGTTTTGCCTTTCTTTCACTCTTAAATTTTTGGATTTGAAAAAACTACTTGATGAAGAAGCATTCTTTTCCTTTTATAAATGAGTGATGAATAGGGTTTAAATATGATTGGACCACATATACTCAATAGTACAAGTAGCACCTGCATAATTTTTTACACTAGAGGACAAAACTGTGCAGATACATGCCAGCTGTATTATACCCTTGGACATCCAAGGACCTGGTCCACATCCAAGGACCTGGTCCTTTATAGTCTCCTGCTCATTATCAAAACAAGATATAACAATTTTCCCCCTTTTTAATGATAATAAACCAACCACAGAGTTCTGAGCATCAATGCCCATAATTCATTCATCATATTTAATTAGTGTGATTACCACTACTGAAGATGAATGTTCACCCTATCATACAACACCATGCTTCCACAACTTAGGGACCTGGTTCCTTGTTTTTAATGCTATCTAGCTTCAATTAGTTCCCTCTGTCATCATGCACCATTATTCATTTAGTGTATTTGCATACTTTCCCTTGTCACTATGTCTCCAAACTCAAACATATCATCACACATGTGCAATTGGTACATAGTCCACAACATTATCAGCTTAAACATGCACACCTGGTCCTTAACACATGAATTCAGTATTCCCTTTTTGGGCATCTTTGAAAAGGAATAACAGTAAACAAAGATTAAAATAAATGAGGCACACAAGCAAAATTCATTCATCAAAAAAACAAAATTTAGTACAAGTACAATCATACCAAAACAACACATAAAATAAACTATCTTCAAAAGCCAACATATGAGATAGACACAAGATTGATGACAGGACAGGGATAACAAGGCTTAGGTAGAGGGAACTTTGGGGGTAAGGGACTTAAGCAGTATTTCTATTCTTGCATTTTCAGAATTTTAGGCATCCAACAGCTATTTGGTGAGGACCTTCACTTAAATATTCAATCCTTAAACTTCACCAGTCAGTTCTGTCATTTTTACCTGGAGTTTTGCATTTTCAGCTACAATTTCATCAGGGTAACCTAGTCCCTCAGAAGACAACCTCTGATTCTACATTTTTAGGTGCACTATCCTAATATCCTTAGCAAACAACTTGATCCTTAATTCCTCTATTTCCCTGCCAAACTTTTCTTGAATATCCAACAACTTAGATACTTGAGACACTATTCCAGCCTTACCTTCTATGCACTCATTCTCCACTAGAGTTGTTAAGTTAAACATCTTCTTTACTGTAACTTGGGTTCCCTCGGTTCCTACCATACCAAAGTTCTCAAACATTTTTTTTAACAAATAACCATATGGTATCCCATGTCTACCTTCTTTTTCTTGAACAACCTTGTGAATATGCGCTCTATCATTAGAGAAGGAAGACTAATCAATTCATATTTACTCAAGAAATCAATAAAAAATAGGTCAACAACTGATGCTATGGTTCTTTTCTTAAATCTTGGCAATAGGACCTTGTTGATGAAATCATATACCAAGTGAAACTCACTAATTGAAAACTTATTTTTCACAACTGTTGTTGAGGTCCCTCTCATCTTTGATTCATTAATTATAAACACAGTTGTAGGCTATTTCTTTATCATAGTTCTCACACCTACAATCGGTACATCTAAGATCCTATCTAATGTCTCTTCATCTAGTTGAATAGGCTTTCCCTATACTTGGGCATTTAAATTCAACCCATCTTCTGAGAATTTAACTATAGGTGTAATAAAATTCTCTCACCTCATTTTCAAACACTATAGGAGTTGATTCCTTAAATAGAACAAAAGAAGTAAACCTAAAGTGTTTCAAAAGACCGGGATAAGAAAAAAAAAGAGAATGTACTGGATTTTTTCATAGAAGCCATATCAGTTGCCTTTAAGTATAAGAAATTTGATCTTTATGATGGAGATATCTTTTCTACATCAAGATTTGGACCTTGATTGACTTCGGCTATAGTGTGATTCCTAGTATATGTCTCTCATGCATTCATTCCCACCTACCTCATAGAGTATACTCTCCTTATTCTCTCTTTTCTTTCTAACCAAGTAACATTGCAAAGGCATAATGATAGTAGGATCGGGACATCCCCACCCTCCAAACTGGACATGAGGGTTTCCCCTAATCCGGCTCTCTGTAGAAGAATATCCACTCACTGCTTCCCTTAATATTCTCTCTTTAGTATATCATGGGGGTTTATAGGATATCCTATCGGCTCACATAGAAAGGGTGCTATACCATACATTTAGACTTAACTCTACTCTAGTACTCACTAGACTCACTATAATAGTCTATTTTTATCTTCAGCAGCAACCACACTTTTGTAAGTCAAATTTGAGCTTGGCATTTCATCAAACGTGTGGTGGGAAGTAACAGGGCAGTTATTTTCTTCTTCATTTTCAATGGCAGTGGCTCTTTTAGGTTCTATGGTGAATTACCATAAGAAGAAAATGAAAAATTAAAAATGGGATTGTGTTGAAGATGACTCATTCGAAAACATTCTTAAAAAAAATTACATATGCATCGACTGATATTGAGTTTGGTCGATTTCGACACCAAAAAGTTTATCATTGTAGTTCTGCGATGTTGTGGCAGTGTTGCCGGAGTGTGAGCCATTTGATTTTTTATTTTTAGTTTTGCCGGAATCAAATTGCAATTCATCAATTACGCGACTGGAGTATTAAAATCATTGGGATTTTGAGCAAAATTAATTTTTTCATGCGTCTCACGATTCAAAATTATTTCAACATCCCAAAATCATTTGAAATTTCACCAAAATATTCTATTAACAAAAATAAGTGATATTTTTGCTCAAGAAATTAACATGTGAAAACAAAAAATTAACACATTTTTTAAAATAAAATATCGTCATCTTTACTGTTTCCAATTGAATCAAATGCAAAATTTTCCTAGCTACCAGTGTTCAAATTTTCCCACCTTTACCAATCACTTATCTACAATGAAATGTTTGGCATCTAGTATTAGCAACCCAACACCACAATTCTCTTCCATAATTTCATACAACCAATATTTGCAAAGCATTCCAAAAACCAACTTGAACAATAGGTTTATGTGTATATATATATATATAATCATCATTTCAATACCACATCATCACACCAAATCCCTTCACAATTCAACATAATCCAACCATGCACAAGAATAATCCAACATCATTTCCAATCATTTTTCGACAACAATCAAATAACACACTTCTTATGCTCACATGCATATATATACATATCCATATAAATAACACCAACATAATTTACATCCTTACCATAAAATGGCCCTTTTGATTTCGAAGTCCTGTTGGCACAAATAAGGGGTGCTTCTCGAAGCCCTTGAGACGGTGAACACAACTACGGAATCAATTTGGATTTTCTACGGTTGAATCACAAGATAATTGGAGTTGAAATTTGGCTAGGGTTTCTTAGTCTTCAATAATGGATGATAAATAATGGATATGAGGCTAAGTATATGTATATAATGACCAATTTTCGTTCATGAGGTGATGGAAAATGACCATATTGCCCTTAAAATTTTAAGTAAATCCGAATCTGTCCATGGTGGACTATTTTGACAAGCTAAAGTAGATCGACCATAACTCTTTGCTCCAATATCGGATTTGGGTGAAATTGGTATCGTTGGAAAGATAATTCAAAGGTATTTTATTTCATATAAAGTAGGCCACTCAGTTCGTCCTGTACAAGGAGTTATGATCGTTTGAAGTTGACCCTAAAAATCTATTTTGAGAGGCTAAAGTAAAACGAGTATAACTCCTTACTCATACGTTGGATTTGGATGAAACCAATTGCATTGGAAAGAATACTCAAAGATATTTCTTTTAATAGGTCGTATCTCTCCCAGTTTATTATATTAAGGGAGTTATGAGCGTTCAAAGTTGACCCAAAAAACTGGCAGGCCTCAGTAGTTTGTGTGCAGGAAATTTTCCTGCACATTTACTATTCACCATATCCCGGCCACCGTTTTATAGTTTCAAACGTGCTCGATTATATCCGAAACTTATCCGTTTTTGGAAATCTTTATATCGTTTGAAAGCTTATTCAATAACCTTCGTATGGAACCATTGACGAACAAATTCTGGTATAAATAAAATAAAAAATTAATTCCATATAAATAAGACCAATACACGTACTTGAATACGCCAATACATGTACTTGAATACGGGGTGTTACATCCTTCCTCCCTTTAGGACATTCGTCCTCGAATGTTAGCATAGTTATTCAACCAAAACAAGTTCAAGTCCACCATTAACATTCACATCATCACATAAATACTATGCATATATAAACAAAAACTTACTTGTTAATGTTCTAACTCCGTTTCTTGAACTTCCTCTTCATCTTTGAACAAATGAGGGTACTTAGATTTCATTGCTTCCTCAGCTTCCCATGTAATCTCTTCCCTTTGTTGATTTCTCCAAAGTACTTTCACCGATGCTACTTCTTTATTTCTCATCTTCTTAACTTGACGATCTAATATAGCAATAGGCATCTCCTCATAGGTAAGATCTTCTGTTACTTGCACATCTTCAGTAGAATTAATAAGGGATGGATCTCCGATGCACTTTCGAAGCATCGATACATGAAATACTGGATGCACTGATGAGAGTTCCTGGGGTAGCTCTAATTCATAAGCAACTTGCCCACATCTTCGAATAATCTTATACGGGCCTATATATCGTGGACTCAACTTTCCTTTCTTGCCAAATCTCATCACCCCTTTCATTGGCGATACCTTCAAAAATACCCAATCGCCTAACGAAAATTCTAGCCCTCTTCTTCTACTATCCGCATGTGACTTGTGTCGACTTTGGGCTGTTTTCAACCATTGCTGAATCACCTTGACTTTTTCTATGGCTTGATACACAAGATCCGGTCCGAATATAAGAGTTTCACCCGCTTCGTACCATCCTATTGGTGATCTACACTTCCTCCCATATAAAGCTTCATATGGTGCCATTTTGATACTTGAATGATAGCTATTATTGTAGGCAAACTCAATAAGAGGTAAATGATCATCCCAACTGCCTTTAAAATCTATAACACATGCTCTTAGCATATATTCAAGTGTTTGAATGGTGCGCTCTGCTTGTCCATCCATCTGAGGATGAAAAGCTGTACTCAGATTCACTCATGTTCCCAAACTCCGTTGGGAAGACTTCTAAAAGTTTGCGGTAAATTGAGTTCCCCGATCCGATATAATAGAAGTTGGCACTCCATGTAATCGGACTATTTCCTTAACATACAGCTTCGAATATTCTTCAACTGTGTAAGTGGTCTTAACGGGTAAGAAATGTGCGGATTTAGTAAGCCTATCCACAATCACCCATATAGAATCAAATTTCCGAGCTGTACGAGGCAAACCTGTAACAAAATCCATGTTGATCATGTCCCACTTCCAAATTGGAAGATCTATGCATTGCATATAGCCTCCGACTTTTTGGTGCTCAACTTTAACTCTTTGACAATTTGGACATTCAGCTACAAATTCTGCAATGCTCTTCTTCATATCATTCCACCAATATATATATTTCAAATCTTGATACATTTTGGTTGATCCTGGATGAATGGAATACCTTGAAAAATGTGCCTCTGTCATAATCTTCTTTCTTAGCCCGTCTATATCTGGCATGCACAATCGATTTTGGCACTGAAGTACTCCTTCTCACGTAAGCTCAAATGCCTTGGTCGCACCACTCTGAACGTTCTCCTTAAGCTGCAATAAAATAGGGTTTGTATATTGCTTCTCTTTCACTTCAGCTACTAATGAAGATTCCGCAGCATTATGTACGATAAGCTCTTTATTCGGAGTTTCAAGAAGGCGAACTCCCAAACTAGCTAACTGGTGAAGTTCTTTAATCATCCCTTGCCTTTCTATAGGCGCCATCATATCCTTAAGACTTAACGCATCAGCTACCACATTTGCTTTCCCTGGATAGTACAAGATATCAACATTGTAGTCCTTTAATAGTTCAAGCCATCTCCGCTGCCTTAAATTTAGATCCTTCTAATTAAAAATATATTGCAAGCTCTTATGGTCAATATATATATCAACATGAACCCCATATAAGTAGTGGCGCCATATCTTTAAAGCAAAAATAACTGCTGCCAACTCAAGATCGTGTGTAGGATAATTTTTCTCATGTGGCCGTAATTGTCTAGAAGCATATGCTATTACCTTACCATGCTGCATCAATACACATCCTAAACCAATTCTGGAAGCATCACAATACACTGTATACCCTTTGGTGCCTTCTGGAAGTACCAACACGGGTGTAGAAATCAACTTGTTCTTTAAATCTTAGAAACTCTTCTCACAGACATCATTCCATTGGAATTTGGATGCTTTATGGGTTAGCTTGGTTAAGGGTGCTGAAATGGAAGAAAAGCCTTTAACAAACCTTCTATAATAACTAGCCAACCCGAGAAAACTATGAATCTCCGTAGGCGTTGTGGGCCTTGGCCAGTTCTTCACAGCTTCTATCTTTTGAGCATCAACCTTTATCCCTTCACTAGATACAATATGACCCAAAAATGCCACCGACTTTAACCAAAACTCACATTTAGAGAACTTTGCATAAATCTTACAATCACGAAGAGTCTGTAATGCCTGTCGTAAGTGATTGGCATGGTCCTCTTCTGATCTAGAATAAACTAGAATATCATCTATAAAACCTATCACAAATACATCCAGGAATGGCTTAAAAACCCTATTCATCAAATCCATAAAAGTTGCGGGTGCATTTGTTAGCCCAAATGATATAACTAGAAACTCATAATGACCATACCTTGTTCGGAAAGCTATTTTGGGTATATCTTTTTCTTTGACCCTCACTTGGTGGTAACCTGACCTCAAATCAATCTTAGAAAAGCACTTGGCGCCCTGTAACTGATCAAATAAATCATCAATTCTTGGGAGAGGATATTTATTCTTAATAGTCACCTTATTCAATTGCCGATAATCAATACACATCCTCAGCGAGCCATTCTTTTTGCGTACAAATAACACTGGTGCTCCCCAAGGGGAAATACTAGGCCTAATGAACCCCTTTTCTAGCAAATCTTTCAATTGCTCTTTCAATTCTCGTATCTACTGGGGCCATTCTATACGGAGGAATGGAGATTGGTTGGGTGCCTGGTATTACATCAATACCAAACTCTACTTCTCGTTCAGGAGGCAAACCTGGAAGATCTTCAGGAAATACATCAGAAAATTCATTTACCACCAGAACAGCGTGAAGAGTTGGTGGCTCCGCTTTTGTATCCCTTACTCTAACTAAATGATATATATATCCCTTGAAAATCATTCTTCTTGCCTTAAAATAAGAAATAAATCTACCTCTTGGCGCTCTAATTTCACCTTTCCATTCAAGGACTGATTCATTTGGAAAATGGAAATATACCTTTTTCGTGCAGCAATCAATTATGGCATAACAAGATGCCAACCAGTCCATACCCATTATAACATCAAAATCTACCATTTCTAACTCCACAAGATCAGCCATCGTATCACGACCACAAACAGTTACTATGCAGTTTCGATAAACCCTTCTAGCTATAATAGATTCCCCGACCGGTGTGGACACTTCAAATGGCTTAACTAATAGTTCGGGTATTCTTTCGAACTTTCCAGCAACCAATGGAGTAACATAAGATAATGTAGAACCGGGATCAATTAAGGCATATAAATTGAATGAAAATATAGACAACGTACCCATAACCACATCTGGAGAAGCCTCTAAATTCTGTCGATCCGCTAGAGCATACGTACGATTTTGAGCCCCGCTAGAACTCGTGGCTCCTCTATCACCTCTAACATGACCCATTGGCTGTTCACCCCTTCCTGAATAAGGCATTGATGATGATGATGCAACAAATAACCCCGTAGGTCGTGCCATACCCCCTATGTCCCTTCGTGGGCATTCCCTCATCATATGCCCCGACATACCGCACCAAAAGCAAACATTGGTCCTCAGCCGACATGCGCCCAAATGATACCTTCCATATTTATTGCATGGCTCTCGATGAGATCTCGATTGGCTCATATTCCCTTGCCCTTAGTAACCCACTGATCGCGAACTATGACCCTCACTTTTTTGCCCAAATTGACTGTCTCTGAACCCCTGATGCTGTGGTGGAGCACTAGCTGCAGAATAAGAAAATAATGGCCTAGGTGGTCTGGCAGAAAATTGAGGTCTAAAACCTCCCTGTGGCGCCATAAACTGCCCTGTAGATCTGGCCCTCTTAGAAGATCCGCTTTCAAATTCCTGTGTTCTTCTTCTTTGCCTCTGATCTTCCATTTTCTATGCAAATGCTTGGATCCTAGCTATATCCATGTCTTTATTCAGTGCAGCAATAGTACAATCCCTAACCAAATATAGATCCAATCCAACCACATACCGATGAACTCTGTCATCCATAGTAGCTATAACATTAGGAGCATATCTGGACAGAGAATTAAATCGAAGACTATACTCCCTCACACTTGTATTACCCTTTCGAAGATTTAAGAACTGATCCGCACGGGCCTGACGAGTCTCATATGGAAGATAATGATCAATAAATGCCTCTTTAAACTCTTTCCAAGTAGCTGGGGGTGCATCAATGCCCCTTGACCATTTCCAGTCTCCATACCAATATATAGCCTCACCTTTGAATCTATACACGGCTAACTCCGCTGTCTCTCTGCCCAATACATGCATCACCTCTAGGGCTCTTTGGATCTGATCAATAAAGTCTTGTGGGTCCTTGTTAAGATCTGATCCGGTAAAAGTGGGAGGATCCATCTTAAGAAAATCCTATGTTCGAAGGCTAGCCGCCCTATCTATACCACTAGGACCTGCAGTAGGAATGGCTTGCCCTTGAGCTTGCCCAGCAACTATACGAGTCAAAAGTTGCACTGCATTTCTAAGATCTTGATCAACAGCATTAATAGGTGGCTTTGGGGATATAGTTCTCCTCCCCCTTATTTCTTCTGGACTGGGGAAAGTTTTTGATGCATGCTCAGCTGGAGCCTCACTTTGATTAGCTGGTATAGTGGGTGACTTACTAGTCCCCTCTCCGGCAGCCACATCTACTTGCTTACCGGTATTCTTGCTTCTGGTAACCGGCATCATTACTATAATAAGATAAACAAACTGATTCAGTGGTCAACTATGACTTCATATACAATATAAGCTCTATCGCACGATCTAAGACATGAAGAAAAGAAACAATTCCTAAATGTCCATAGCCTCCTGTTTATAGATGCGGTGCACAACACACCGATAAACAAGACTCTACATAGACACGGCTTTGTAGACTCACTAGGACGAACCGCTCTCTGATACCACTATTGTCACGCCCCAAAATCCCATCGGGCCGGACTGGCACCCAAAGCCGAGAAGGCCCGGGAGAACCCGTTCAAATACCTGTACTTTCACTTATATGTCACCAAAAATTTGGACAGCACTTCGTTGCATATAGAAGGGTCTAATTACCTGTATCAGCACAACACGCACAAATATATATATATATATATATTACTTGGCCGTCGGGGCCAGCACATATACAAATATAACATCACTATATAAACTTCCATGACTTTACCCTTCCTTATGTCTACAAAGCCTCTAGGATATACATGACATAACTAGGGTCGGGACAAACCCCCCGCCCACACATGACCCCTGTACAATAACAAAACATAAGGAACCAACTCGGTAAGCTCCGAAGAAAACTGGAGCTCACCAACAATAGCTGTATGACCTGGCTCCTATCTATGTTGTGAATGAGCTGAGGTACCTGTGCCTGCAGCATGAAATGCAGGTCCCCGTGGGGGACGTCAGTACAAAATATGTACTGAGTATGTAAAGCTGTAGATAATAACATATGATATAGGAGCTCAATAGAAATCAGAAACAAGTGAATAAGTCGTAATAGGAGTGGACCACACTTACTAGAACTTGTGACAACCTGTACATTGTATCTATTCAATCACTTTACCTTCGTTCTTATCGTCTTTGTAATCATTACTGTACTGTACGGTGACCATTAGGCTGCCTCCAGTACATATCAATTGGGATCGATCCATGCTAGGCTTATGCCCCTGGGATACCACCCATAAACACATAAATAGGGATCGACCCATGCTAGGCTTATGCCCCTGGGATACCACCCGATAAGAGAGAACTTCCATCACTTAGTTCAAATAATCTTTGAGATTGTTATTTCGGTCGCCACCACATTTTTGATACTTTGAAACAATGATACATCAATAGGAATCAAGTAATAGACCTTCTATACAATAACGATGTAATAAAGACTCATTGGTACATCAACAATGTGTTTCAGAATCATCAATATCACAACAATGAAATAGGAGCCTTTTGGTATATCAATGAAACATTTTGACACTTTATAGAATGGAAACAACTTCGTTGGTAACGTAGAACAATACATGTTTTTGGACAACCTCAGAATCTTACTTGATGGGACATTGGTGTTTTCATGCCAAAGAACATTGTTAGAGTATGCTTTACATACCTCGTCGTAGATTTGGATACCAATTCAACACAACTTCCCGCCTTTACAAATCACTTATCTACATTGAAATGTTTGGCATCTAGTATTAGCAACCCAACACCACAATTCTCTTCCATAATTCCATACAACCAATATTTGCAAAGCATTCCAAAAACCAACTTGAACAATAGGTTTATGTGTGTGTATATATATATATATATAATCATCATTTCAATACCACATCATCACACCAAATCCCTTCACAATTCAACATAATCCAACCATGCACAAGAATAATCCAACATCATTTCCAATCATTTTTCGACAACAATCAAATAACACACTTCTTATGCTCACATGCATATATATACATATCCATATAAATAACACCAACATAATTTACATCCTTACCATAAAATGGCCCTTTTGATTTCGAAGTCCTGTTGGCACAAATAAGGGGTGCTTCTCGAAGCCCTTGAGACGGTGAACACAACTACGGAATCAATTTGGATTTTCTACGGTTGAATCACAAGATAATTGGAGTTGAAATTTGGCTAGGGTTTCTTAGTCTTCAATAATGGATGATAAATAATGGATATGAGGCTAAGTATATGTATATAATGACCAATTTCCGTTCATGAGGTGATGGAAAATGACCATATTGCCCTTAAAATTTTAAGTAAATCCGAATCTGTCCATGGTGGACTATTTTGACAAGCTAAAGTAGATCGACCATAACTCTTTGCTCCAATATCGGATTTGGGTGAAATTGGTATCGTTGGAAAGATAATTCAAAGGTATTTTATTTCATATAAAGTAGGCCACTCAGTTCGTCCTGTACAAGGAGTTATGATCGTTTGAAGTTGACCCTAAAAATCTATTTTGAGAGGCTAAAGTAAAACGAGTATAACTCCTTACTCATACGTTGGATTTGGATGAAACCAATTGCATTGGAAAGAATACTCAAAGATATTTCTTTTAATAGGTCGTATCTCTCCCAGTTTATTATATTAAGGGAGTTATGAGCGTTCAAAGTTGACCCAAAAAACTGGCAGGCCTCAGTAGTTTGTGTGCAGGAAATTTTCCTGCACATTTACTATTCACCATATCCCGGCCACCGTTTTATAGTTTCAAACGTGCTCGATTATATCCGAAACTTATCCGTTTTTGGAAATCTTTATATCGTTGAAAAGCTTATTCAATAACCTTCGTATGGAACCATCGACAGGCAAATTCTGGTATAAATAAAATTAAAAATTAATTTCATATAAATAAGACCAATACACGTACTTGAATACGCCAATACATATACTTGAATACCGGGTGTTACAGTGTATCTGGGTTGGTGATTAAGGAGTGTAGGATTGCTATGCTCAATCAAGACATGGATATTTCTAGATTGATGATGTACGCTCAGCAGATTGAGGCAGAGAAAGCCAAGGAAAGAGAGAGAGTAAATAAAAGAGCCAGAACGGGTAATTTTAGTTTTTCTCAGCTAGGGTCACAGGTTGGTAACCGATCTCAGCATAGTCAGAAGTTTTCAGTCCCAGCTCTATCTTCAGCTAGTGCACCAATACCAAAGTTCAGGAATGACAGTCATGATGGGGCGCCAGGCTCCAAAACCTAGGGTAGTGTGAGAAGTGATCGTACCTATCCTCTTTGTGAAGAGTGTGGTAGAAATCACCTAGGTGCATGGGAGATAAAGATTTGCATCAGCAGGGCGCCACTTCCAGTACTACTAGTGGTCAGCATCAGAATAGATTTTATGCACTTCAGGCTCACCATGATCAAGAAAGCTCCCCTAACATAGATTTGGGTACGTTATAAAGAGCACTTTAGGCTCGCTATGATCAAGAAAGTTCCTCTAACATAGATTTGGGTACGTTATGAGCCTTCCATCTTTATGATAAGCTTTGTTAGATCCTTTTCTCCCAATTGAGCTTAAGTTTTCTGCATGAGTAAGTCAGTAAAGCCGCAATTCAGTTTAGCAGTCAAGTAGTCAAATTCGTATAGTTTGTTTTTCCTATCTTTCCATCTAGCCATATTATTAGAAATCTCAGGACTGTAACGATTCCCAGATAGAACATCCTAGTAGTTGCGATTTTAGCTCAGTTCATGAATTATGCATTAGTTTTAGATCCCAGATATTCAATCATGATTCAGTTCATAGGTGCCCTATACATCGCCCCAGTATCTCAGTGAAGTAAGCATTCTTAAAGGGACATAGTGTCCCAAGTGGGAGATACCCTATGATTTCCCCGATGCTTTTATGTCCTTAAACCCATCTAGTTTCAGGCTCAAATTTTCCTTACAAACTCGATATTAGTCACCATTGCATATTCAGTCATGCATTTATGAGTCAGGTGTCCATGCATTAGATATGCATGTCCAGTATGAAGTTTCAGTAAATTAGAATTGTCGATAATATAGTCATGCTTCAGATGTTCATATCCAGTAAGTAAGTTCAATCTATCAGAAATCTCAGCTTAGTCGGTCTCATTCGAGGACGAATGTTCCCAAGGGGGAGATTTTGTAAGACCCCACAAAATTCTAAGCTTAATTTAGTCCATTAATGCTTTCCAAGGGATCCCGGACTTAGAAAATTCTAGCTAAGTTTTTAGACTTAGTTTATTTTTAGCCTTCGAAAGTTGGCATTCTCTTTTTGCGACCTTAAAGTCCTTTAAATGTCTATATCTTAGTTGATTCATGATCAAGGATGCCAATAGGGATTCTCGGTCGAGTTTTAGATTTTTCGAACCTCGTTTAGAAAAAGTTCTAGTGTCCAAAATAGTGAGTCGATGCGATGTTTATGCATCGTGTCATCTATCGCATCGACAGATAAAATGTTCCTCAACTCAAGGCAATTTCCAGTGAGCCAATGTGATGTCGATGCGGCGCATTGGCTATCGCGTTGGTGCCAATGATGCGGTGCATCGACCAGTGCGTCGATATGTTTTTAATCTTTAAAATAGTCACGACCCCAGGGTTATTTCAGTCTTTTTTCCACCCCTATATATCCCTAAAACACGAGATTCAGCCATTAAAAGTACACTTTTTTTCTCTCAAATTCTCTCAAGAACAAGCATTAGGGTTCTTAGTTCAAGACTTGAAACTCAAGAATTTCATCGTCAATCTTCTTAAAGTCAAGTATTAAGGTATGTTAGATGTTGATTCATGGCTCCCTTCCACCCATGAAGTTCAAGAATCCTTTTTCTAAATTCAAAGATCATATATTTATGAGTTTTCATGAATTATGTGAATTGATATTTATGTTTATGTTGTTGTTGGGTGTTGATTCATGTCTTAGATTACAAGTTTCAAGATTTGATCCTAGTATGTGATGATGACTTACATAATGTTCATGATAAACCCTTAAATTCGCAAGTGAGTTGATGTAGTCATGATGATTTAGATGTATTGATTGTTGTATGACCAAAGCATGCTCCCTATATGTTTGATAAAAGGCCGATGTGAATGAGATAGAGTCATTATAGCATGTTGACAAGAAATCCCCAATTATGTATAAGTTAATGCATGCTAAGTATTTGATGAAAGACCTTATTGAATGAATCATGAGACATTAATATGTTTCTCTATACATTTACAAGTTTATGACTTTCAAGTGCTAGATAAAATGCCTCATTGATAGTATTGTGAATGATAGACTATTGTCATGTTATTCAAGAATTGTCATGCTTTATATTATCCTTGCTATCAAGTCTTGGGGGTATTAAATACCCGATAATTTAGTTGTGTGGCTAGAGCCAGTGTTAGTTTCAAGACAATCTCAGTTATGCCATAATCAGTAAAACTCAGTCAGTTACAGAACTTAGGATAACTTAGTAACTCGATTCAGTTTAAAAGTACGATCACTAACAGCTCAGTCAGGCCTAGTATGAACTAGAAAATCAGTTCAGTGTCTTTCAGTTGGGAGTAGGATTCAGCACCGAGCGAGTCTAGGGATGGGGGTATACCCGTTAGTGAAAATTGGGTCTCTAAAAGAATTTACCAAGTTCCAGAACTATGTAGACAACGTGGGTATGAGATGTCACCCGTTAGATAGGATGACATACTCTGAGATCACCCGCTAGTTTAGGACTAATCTCATGGGTCACCCGTTAGATTAGGACTGACTCCATAGCATTTATCTTTACCCATGTCATGGTACTGACACCCTTCCAGCTGGGGTTACAGATTGGACCCCAATTAGTTCAGAAAGGGGCATGTTGGTTAGATGATTACCTCCCACAGTTTCAGTCTCAGTCTCCAAAATAGAACTCAGATCAGTATTATGGAAATCAGGACTGTTAGACATAGTCACTCAGCTCAGTAAAGAACTTAGATAGTTCTATAGATTCAGAGATCACCCACTAGATAGGCTTGATCTCAAATTCAGTTAATCATTTTCATTATCAGTAGATTCAGAGATCACCTGCTAGATAGGCCTGATCTCAGCTTCAGTCAATCAGATATCAGTAGACTCGGTTATCAAAAATCCAGTTATTAGAATTCAGTATTCAGTGATACTACGATTTCAGTTATAGTTTATGCACTCATGCCTGCATTCTCACTCAGTCATGTTCACGTTACGTAGTTAGTTACAGTTCATGTATATGAACCCTTGCATTCAGCCTTACCTCATCTAGCATACCAGTATATTCTCACGTACTGACATATATATTTCTCTTGTGCTATGGTATCTTATACCATAGGTTCAGAAGCACGGTATCCCAAGCACCCTTAGTAGTTCAGATTCAGCCAGCAGCAATAGACTTAGCAGTGAGTTCTCATTATTCGAGGATGTTTCTTATTTTATTATTGCAGTAGATTTAACATTTCAGTAAAGGGAGTTAGTTGGGGGATTGTCCCATCAACTCCTTATTCAGACAGTTTAGAGGCTTTTTCAGACTAGAGTACTTTCAGACAGTTGTTTTAGTTTTGGTATTGTTATACCTTATTCAGTTTTATTTCAGTATTGAACCTTATGGCAGTTTTTCGCCAGTTTTTCACATTTTTCAATATATTATTCAGTGCTCAGTTACAGATATCAGTCATGGGTTAGCTTGTGGTCCTTCGAAATTATAAGCACCGTGTAGCGTCCGAGGTTCAGAATTTGAGGCGTTGCAAATGATTTTACTATTTTGATGGAATTGAAGATGACTCATTTGATGTGTGTGTATGTGTGTTTTTTGAAATTGGGTTAAATTGATGGAAATGAATTGGGTGTGTTGAAGATGACTCATTTAGGGTTGTGTGTGTGTGTGATGAAATTGGGTTCAATTCAATTCCAATTCAATAATGGAACACCAATGGAGCACTATTGAAGAGAAGAAAGAAAGAAGATATAAATGAAAAAATAAATAAAAAACTTAAAATTTATAAAAATCAGAAAATTGAGGGGCTATTTGACCAAAAAGAAAGGTTTTTTAATGATTTTTTAGCATTTTCACGGACTCAATGCGCGTGAATTACACGCAATAGTCCAAGTGGGCAGATATATGTCATTAAAATACGGAAAAAAAAAAGTTCAGAGGTAATAGGACCCCCCGCAAAGTTCAGTATGCTTAACTGCAAATCCGATCAAAGTTCTAGTATTTTTCTGAGTATTTTTCCAAAAAAAAATCTATATTTTACGTATGTTGAAATTCCAAAGATAAAGAAAAATTACGCATGTGACCACCTGAAAGAATCTCTGTTCCACTATATATGAAGAACCCCAAATGTAAAAGGTACTTGAGTGCTAAAAAAGTTCGTCAGTCGTATATTTTAGAATTACTTAATCATTAATTTTCTTAATATTTTTAATCATATTTTTCCTCCTACTATATATTTTTAAAAATTTTAATTTTTAAAATATATTTTTTATCATCATATATTTTTAGAAGTCCTTAATTTAATATAGGGAAAAGGACAGAAACGACACTTCAAATTAAACTATTTCCTTGAAAATG
>NC_061116.1:37006794-37141358 GCF_002878395.1 Capsicum annuum
ACTTTTATACAGGTTTTATATAAATCTTATACATAAATATTCTATACAGAAATTATACAGTTTTGATACATAATTTATATAATAACTGTACATTTGCACTTCAAATTAAACTATTTCCTTGAAAATGGCCATGGAATTTAAATTTCACTTTCTAGCCGTTTTAATTTACTGACCGGTTCTATACCTTTTTTACACAACTTTTATACAGATTTTATACAAATCTTATATATAAATATTCTATACGGAAATTATACAGTTTTGATACATAATTTATATAATAACTGTACTTTTTTTACACGTTTTATACAACAATTATATAATTTGTATACACTTTCTATATCTTGTACATATACATATTTGATAGAACTATAAAATTTCTATACATATATCTTATATAGATTCATATTCTATTTAATAATTATATCATTTTTATATAATTTAATTATTATTTCTAAACAATAAAAAAAATAGAATATTTGATCAATTCAAAAATTTATAGTAAAAACAAAATTGAAATATTTTTAAAGGGTCGAATTGCCCAAGTTGAATATTGTATTAGTATTGTATATAGACTGTATCAGTATCGAATTTGGACTGTATATGGATTATGTGGATCAAAATGATCCAAATTGGGAAAGATTAGGAAATGGCCATAAAATGACATTTTATTAGCCAACTGGACATTATTTGTCCAAATGTCAAACTTGAGCTATAATTAAGCTATTATTTTTTAAAAAGGTCATAGTGTCCTTTTCCCTTTAATATATTGAAGAACCATAAATTTAAAAAGCCTATTTTTGTGTGAAAACTTTTTTATTTTTTCATCACACACGAAAACACCAAAAAAGTTTTTTTTTTTTTTTTAAAAAAAAAAAAACACGAGAAAACAGCCAACAAAATTCTTTAACAATTACCACAAACTTTAAGAAGGATTACCCAAAATTTAGAAAGCCTACTTTTATGGAGAGAGTTTGGTTTTTTTAACACACACATGACAGAAAGTCTATTTTTGTGGGATTACACAAGAAAACAGCCAAAACAACATTATCATAAAATTAGTTTGGTGGGTATCGGACTCACAAAAGAAAACCTTTTTAATTAAACTTTAAATATATTTACTAGTTTACATACCTGCACATCATGCGGATAATTTTAAAATATTATTTTTGATAATTTTATGTAAAAATATCTTATTAAATTTAAAAATTAATTCAACTAGAGTATTATTTGCCAATGAAATTCCTCTTCCTCCCTCTTCCCCCTCCTCAAACCTTAAATTTTAACCAAATTTATATAAGTAAAAATAATCATGTAATTAAAAAATTTTATCTTTCAGATTTTTTATAATTATACTACTCACAATTTAAAGATATTAGGTTATTAATATTTCCTACTCAACCTTCCACCCCGCCACCCCCCACCCTCACGCACAACTCCACCTCTAGTTAAATTTATATAAGTAAAAAACAATTAAGTAACTGTGAAAAAACTTTTATGCTTCATATTTTTCTTTGTTGGATTCTTCATAATTTAAAAATATTAGTATAGGTACCCGTGCAATGCGTGAAATATTTTAAAAAGAATTAATCATTAAAAATATTAATTTATTCTATAAAATAATAAAATTGATCAATTTTTGTCGTATCACATTAACATATTTCAAATTATTATTACTTATTAAATATAATTTTTAATAAGTAATTCAAAAAACTATAAAATCAGTTAATTTACTGCCCCCCCCCCCCAAAATCTCTCCGTCCACACAATTCTGTAAATCAAATCTAGATCAATAACCTAATACTCATAATTGTTCCGTAAATATTGCATATTAATTTCATCCATAAATCGATTTAAAGATAACAAAGCATATAATTATTTTTAAAAAATTGTGTTTCATTTTTTTTTTGTTCTATTGTTCACTATCTAAAAATATTAAATTGTTAAAATTGCCTTTTATCAAATTATTAATTTGCTTAATATACTTATCAAGTGCTCTTCCTATTAACATATTTATATAATAGATATAATTATTTATTTAATCATATGTATATTCAATTTTTGAACTTTAATCTTATAATTCACATCACTTCAATTTAAAATCCATGGTTAGTAATTGATTTATCATCTAGTTACTTCATTATATTATTAAAATTAGTTCAAAATCTTTATTACCCCCACCCCCACCTTTTGTATATCTAAAAGCGCGATGCGCGAATAATATTAAAGTATTATTTTGAATCATTTCATATTGAGTTATCTTGATCAAACATGTTAAATAATATATCTTTAACAAAAACAAAATCCACTATAATATTATTTCTCAATGAAAAGTACCCCACCCCCACCCCCTCCGCTAATCAAATCTATATGAGTAAAAACTAAATTTTTATCTTTCATACTTTTCATTATTGTATTGTTCACGTTTTAAGATATGAGATTGTTTGGTTAATATCTCTCTCCACCTCTAATTAATTTTATATGAGTAAAAATAATTATGTAATTGTGAAGAAAATTTTTATGTGTCACATTTTTCTTTATTATGTTATTTACAATGTAAAGATATCACATATTTAATATTGATTTTTTTTATTTTTTTATTCTATTCCTACTCTATCAGTTTTTAAAATTTACAAAGCAATATCAAAAAGAAAAACAATGATATCAAACACATATTTAGAAAATCTTAAGCTTATGAACTATACAAACAAAACTTCTACTTCTGAAATTATTTGTTCTTTTCTTCTCTTCATTATTTGTTGTCTCCATTCTTATTTATCTCTTTTGCAAGTCAATAATAACAATAAAATTGTGAATGTAAGATAAGAATAACTTTCGAGGAAAAATGTTTAAAAAATAAATCATAAAAAGGTACTAATTTGACACAGAATTACCTATAAATCTTTTACTATGAAAGTCATTATTTCAATCTTTATTGACCTTAAAGAGTGTTATCCTTTGTAGTGCGAGACGAAAAGGTACGATAGGAGATTGGGATAACGTCTATGGTTGTAGGCTGTTGTTCCCGCTGTTAACATTAACAAAGGATGATGAACATGAAAATATCATATGCTTCCATATAGGTGTGACATTTAAAAATAGAATTTTCTTAAATGAAAAAAATAAAAAATGAACTAAATAAATGCATCAAGCTAATGATACAAATGTATATATAAGAGAGATTAAGAAGCTAGAACAAGATTCAACATCAAATATCATATTAATTAATTAAAAGACAATTAATTTGTTATTTGTTAAATTATCGACTTACTTACAGAAAAATTCGTCAAACTACTTGTAAAATTGATCATACAATACTCATTTCAATTCTTCCATCACTGTTCATCCTCCAATCTGTGATACAAAAAACAACTACAATAACATATAATTATGAGTTGCATGCAAGTAAATTAACAACAAAACTAAAACAACAATATTTTTTAAAAAGAGCAATAATATCAAACTTAACTTTGAAAAACTTAAGACATATAAAATTTTTCTATAATCTAACGGAATACATCATTAAAAATATATACCACCAAAACTTCAAATAACTTTAAAAACTTTCTTCACGACGAAAATATGATTTCAACGCCGCATTCTTCTATCCTTTTCATTTTTCTCGATCTCCTCTGCAAATGAATAATACCAGCAAAATCATCGTTAAAAAATAAAAATAACTCTAAAGAAAAATTTCTTTATAAATAATGGAAAAACTATTAATATGAAATCATTTTTTTTATAAAAATAGAAAAAAATTAATATGAAATTATTTTACCTATGAATCTTTTACGTATTAAAACCATTGTTTCAGTCATCATCTACTTGGAATGTGTTACCATTTCGACTCGGAGATGAAGAGCCCGGGAGTAGACAAAGAATATAATAATTATTCACTAAAAATCTTTTTTTTTGTCCAATAAATTTTAGAAGAGCATGAAATGGTGGCTTTGTAAACTTAAAATTCTTCCTTTTATGTGTATGGTGGAATACCTCTAGATAATAATCACGTGGGTTAATCGCATATTATGGGGGAAATGCTTATCTTTCAATTTTTTTAGATAATGATGATAATAACAATTACAACATTGTTAGCTTGTGTTGAGATAATGCTTATCTTTTAGTATTTTAAGCTTTCATAATAATAATAATAATAATAATAATAATAATAATAATAATAATAATAATAAAGTTAGTGATAATAGCAAGTAATTTCTAACTTATTTAAATTTTTATTTCTCAGTTTAGATGAATAACTAAATTAGCACCATTATTATTATTATTATTATTAATAATAATAATAATTTAAAAAAATGTAGTACGTATATACTAATAGTAATAATAGTGACAGTAGTGGCGCTAATTTATTTATTCATCTAAACTGAGAAATAAAAATTTAAATAAGTTAGAAATTACCTAATATTATTATTATTATTATTATTGTTGTTGTTGTTGTTGTTGCTGCTACTGCTGTTGTTGTTGCTGTTGTTGTTGCTGTTGTTGTTATAAAGATAATCTACTATTACTATAATGACTACTACTGTTACGTATGTATTATTATTAACATCATGTACTACTATTGTTACTACTATTATTATTTATTAAAATATTATTATTATTATTACTATAAAATAGTTAGAATTTATTTAGGAGTATATATAAAAGAGGTTAAGAAGCTAAAACTTCATTTCAATTCAAATATCATTAAAATTTAAATTCTAATTTAGATATCATTAAAATTCAAATTGAAGTTCAAATACCATATTAATTTGTTAAAGAAGATTAGTTTGTTATTCATTCTTATTCTTATTTTTTTCAAATATAATGTATTTTAACTAATAAATAATATATTTAAATTGAAATAAATATTAAAAATTAATAAAATAATTATTATTATTAATATTATTATTATTATTATATTTATATTACTACTACTCCTGCTACTAATGTATAGTATTACTATATTACCTACAATCCTACTACAACACTGCTACTACTATTAATATATATATATATAAGCAAATGATTTTTTTAGAAGAATAATGTATCTTTAAATTCAAATATTATATATAAAAATTATTATTATTTTATTTAATATCAAAATATATTTTATAATATTGAAAAGGATAAGTTATGAATAGTTAGAGTTCATTTACAACTCTTCAATATAACATTCCTAAAATCAAGTTAAAATATATCTAATGTTTTTAATTCAAAATTTTTGTTACATTTTTTATACCCTTGTCCTAAAAACTGCCACATGGCTTTTTATAGTGCTGCCACGTGGCTTCTTCTAGTGCTTTTAATTTTGCTTTTATATATATATATAGATAGATATTAAAAATAATAAAATAATAATAATTATTAATATTATTAGTATTATTATATTTATATTACTACTACTCCTTCTATTAATGTATAGTACTACTATATTACCGATCATCCTACTACAACACTGCTACTACTATTACTTATATATATATATATATATATATATATATATAAAAGCAAATGATTTTTTTAGAAGAATAATGTATCTTTAAATTCAAATATTATCTACAAAGATTATTATTATTATTATTATTATTTTATTTTATATTAAAATATATTTTATAATATTGAAAGGGATAAGTTATGAATAGTTAGAGTTCATTTACAACTCTTCAATATAACATTCCTGAAATCAAGTTAATGATAATTTTTTAATTACAAAATTTAATATTTTCAAAATTTAAGTATATCTAATTTTTTAATTGAAATTTTTTATTACAATTTTTATACCCTTGTCCTAACAACTGCTATATGACTTTTTATTGTGCTGCCATGTGGCTTCTTCTAGTGCTTTTAGTTTTGCTTTTATACATATATAGATTAGATTGTTAATATTGATTTTTTTTTTATTTTAAAATTTTATTCTACTATTCACTTCTCTTTAGTTTAAAATTTATGAATAGTAGTATGTGTATTATCTAATTGCTTCATTAATTTTTCAAATTAGTTCAAAATCCCCCCACCCCTCTTGATATAGATTATTTTACTACTGTATTTTAATTACTTTACTTTTCTCTAATTTAACTTTGAATTAAATTATTTTTTTCTTTTTGTTACATAGAAGCAGTTGAGTTTTTTCTCTCTCTTATCTTACAATAGAAATTAGATTAAAAGAAAAGTCCAAAATAAACTTATATGTTAGAAATGATTATGATTTAAATTCAAGTTAAACACTCTTACCTCTATCAAAAATATAATTTTATTTCACATTAAACTTCAAAATTTTATTTTTAAATTAAATTCAAAAAATTATTAATTGTCCTAAGAATTTAAAAAAATATATATATAATCCATGTAAATTTTAGGAATATGAATTTTAAAGGAAATAAAATTATGAATTCATTATATGAAAAAAGATTTTAGAGGTGTTACTATGTACATCATATCTAATTGTAATATTAGCTACATCATTGAAAATTTACTATTTAGTTTGTGAATAAATATTTACCTTTTTAATTAAATTACCAACGTGAGAAACTGTCAATATAAAAATTTGATTTGTTGATTGAGTTTACTCACACCACTTTTCTTTTTTTACTTTATTTTTAAAAATATTAACTTTTGTATGTAATGATATCCATAGATTTGTCTTTCTTATCAAATTTCAAAAGAATATCATCTCAAATATAAATAAAAATAGATAATTAAGCTATCACAACTTAGAATATATCTAGTACTTAATATTAATTAAATCTAACTTGCATATTTAGATAGTAAAAAATCATTGAAATTAAATTTTGTTACAAAAATAATTAGATAATGAAGAAATTTTAATTTTTTTAATAGTTTATATGCATGCATGCATAAATTTAAAGATACATATGTACAAATGTCAATGTTTCTCTTTATTATTTTAATCGAATAATATGTATGTTTCTTCTACAATTTTACTTTTATAATATCAAAATAAAAAATGTCTCTTACTTGAATTCAAACCTGGATATAATACAAAAAAATATCTTGTTAAATGATATACATCTGCATATAAAAATGAAATGTTAAATCAAAAATAAAATTTATAAAATGAATAATATGAAGAAATCACCATCTGTATATAAAAATAAAAATGTTAAATCAAAAATAAATTTATAAAACGAAGAATATGAAGAATACAATAATTAAACTAAGCATAACATTATATATTATTGTAGGAGTATATATAAGAGAGAATAAGAAGGTACAATTTCATTTCATTTCAACTTTTATTTAAATTTAAATTACATATTAATTTGTTGAAAGAAGATAAGTTCATTATATTTATCTTTTTCAAATACAATGCATATTTATCTTATAATGTTATATTTGAATTGAAATAATAATTTAAAATCAAACCACATATGGCATATTTAATTATAGTAAATAACATGTTGTTGTTGTTGTTGTTGATATTTATCTTATAATGTTATATTTGAATTGAAATAATGATTTAAAATCAAACCACATACGACATATTTAATTATAGTAAATGACATGATGTTGTTGTTGTTGTTGTTGTTATTGTTGTTATTGTTGTTGTTGTTGTTGTTACTGTTGCTGTTGTTGCTGCTGCTGCTATTGCTGTTGTTGTTGTTGTTGTTATTGCTGTTGTTGTTGTTGTTGCTGCTGATGTTGTTGTTGTTGTTGTTGTAGTAGTAGTAGTAGTAGTAGTTGTTGTTGTTGTTGTTGTTGTTGTTCTTGTTGTGATCCTAACTTTCAGCAACTAAAAAGATATTCTAGCTAGATGAAAATTTTGAATTTATACTTATTATAACTACCTCTGTAATTTTAAAGTTTTAATTTTATCTCAACTCTTAATGCTTATCATTATTTAGTTTGAATTTGAATTTAAAATAATTTTATCCAACTCTTTATCATTTTCTCTCTGTAATTCAAAAACTTCAACATTAATAAAAATACATACCGATGTTTTTGTTGTTGTTGTTGTGATCCTAACTTTCAGCAACTAAAAATATATTCTAGCTAAATGACAATTTTGAATTTATACTAATTATAACTACCTCTGTAATTTCAGAGTTTTATTTTTTCTCAACTCTTAATGCTTATCATTATTTAATTTGAATTTGAATTTGAATTTAAAATAGTTTTATCCTAACTCTTTATCATTTTCTCTCTGTAATTCAAAAACTTCTACATTAATATAAATACATACCGATGTTTTTCAAATTCATCATTGTTGACACCTAATTTTTGCCCTCCACAACTAAGTTTAATTTCGAGTTTCTTCGATTTAAAATAAAATTACAACATTTATTTTATATGGATAAAAGCTTTCCAAAGTATTTATCTAAGTGATTTTGCCATTTAAGTAGCTGTTATATAGTTTTGTATTCGCATATACAAAATCATATAATTTTGTTACTTAAACAACTATTTTATGAAAAATTAAATTTTAACCAAGGGTTATCTTGAAAATTGATTCAAACGGTTAAAGTTTTGATTGAAATATAATTTACTCTCAAAATACTTTATTTTGAAAAAATATTTGTTTGATTTTATCAAATCAAGAAGCTTAGGATTAAATTGATTAATTTATTTCAAAATTATACTTTAATTTAGCCAATTTGTTAAATTAGATCTTAATTAAAATCAATTTGTCCATAATTGCATTACAATTGGTGAATTGAATTTTTAATTAGATTAAAATTTAAATAATTGTCTAAATCCTCAATTCCTAATCTACCCAAAAATAACCCAATGCCCAGCCCAAACTTCCTCTTCTTTTCCCACTTAACCCAACAACCCACTTTCCTTAAACCAGCCAACTCCAGGCCCAAAATAAGTCGACCCGGCCCAATCCCCTTCTCTCCCCTCCCCTAAATCAACGTACAACAGCAGCAACACATCGTCATCTTCTTCAAAACAGCGTAACAACAACAGCTTCAACCACACCAGCCAACTTCATCGACAACAAACAACTTCAAACGGCAAAATTCATTAACAACATCAACAACAACACTTTCAGCAGCCAACAACAACCCTAGCGAACCAATTTCAAATGACCCGAACCAACAACGTTGACCTAACCCGGCGCGAACACCAAAATTCAACCAAACAAATTCCTTGAATCACGGAAAAGACGTCTCTCTTCACCTTATCTCTGCAATTTTGCAGGCCAAGGAGCCATCTTTGTTGACCTTTTGCTTAAGATTGAGTGTCTTCAATGCCAAAATCCAATCCAAATCAGAAAGGTCAGTCCAAATCCGAAATTTAGGAATGTGTTTCTCTATTTTTTGAAGAGGAAAAATTGATATCTTCCCCTATAAATAGGGATTGAGGGGGAGAGGGCAAGGTAGAGGATTTTTGGGAAAAAACTTGAAGATTCTGGAAGCGCATGCTTCTAATCTCACGTAACCGGAAATCTTCGAAGAAAGAAAAGAATCAAAATTTGTCGATTTGTTGGAATTCCAGTGATCGGAATCGAGCTTAGGTGGTGGAAGTTCGGTCGTTAAGCCCGTTTGTCCCTGTTCCTGCACCAAAACAGGTAAATAACCCTTCTTTTCTATCTTCAGTTTCCTCTTATGCTTAAACGTTGAATCGTGGATATCACAGTAACCTTGGGAATGGTATGGTCTTGTTTGTGTGCATATTTGAGGTTGAGTGGAGCCTTTCGTGGTTTAAGTACCTCAAGTTAACATACCACCATGTAATTGAGAAACTTTATACTTAATAGATTTGTTTGTTTTTCTTTCTAGAAATTTTCCACACTCGTTGATGATATCGTATAAGTATGAAACTGTTTCTCGCTCATTAAAAAAAAAAAAGAATCGAACTTCATGATAAGCCTATTTCCGTCTCGAAAACCCTGTTTTAGATGTTGAAGTATGGCTGCATAACTGCTCTGGGTTTGAGTTGTTGTTGCGTCTTTCTTTTGCTAATTTTGTCCTGTTCGCAAGCATCTTCTATTTCACAGTTTGATAAGGCTTGAATCTTGTTGTCTTAAAGTGCAGCTCTTAAGAAAATTTGAATCTTACTCTTGTTGAAAATGATGTGTGGTTAGTTGCTGATGTTGACTTGATCCAAAATAGCTTTTAATTGCTATAGATTTTGCCAAGTTCCTGTACACATTAGAATGATTCTCCTAGCCTCCAACCGCATTAGTCCTTCTTTCGTGCTTATTTGTTTAAAAACAATAATGGAGTCAAAATCTAAGTGTGTCCTTATTGGGTGAAAAATATGAAATTTTCCTTGCCTTATTTCCAGTTTTGAATTCCATGCCACTGGAAGTTGGTTGGTTCTCCTTTCAAGTGTTTCTCTCCCATTTATATTGGCTTTGAATAATTGGCTTTTTTTTAATGTGAAATGACTAAATTGGAGTGAAATTGTTTGTTTTTGGTGTTTGGGGATAACAACAACAACAACAAACCCAGTGTATTCCCACTCTTTGGGGATAAATCACATAGAAATTTTCCTTCTTCCAAAGTCGTCACCTGTGGAAATTAAGCACTTTAAGATACCTCTTTTGCCATGTTTGGAGTGTCTAATTTGCTTGAATTCTTTATTCACATTCGAATGCTAAATCGGTGGTTCCTTCACGTACTAATCCTTACCTTTTTTTATGCATGAACTCCTCTGTTGAGTCCCTCAGACTCTCTTCCCTCGTATTTCGTTGGATTAAACCCAACTTGCATCGAGTCAAGACCCATATCAAGTCCAAAATGGACTAATGCATGAAGAAATTGGGCTGCAGATATACAGCAGCATACATGGGACATACAGTAAAAAATGGGAGGTGAAGCTGGTGTACAGGTGGAAGGCTAAAATATATGCGTATTTGGCTGATATACATTCCGATATACACCAGATATACAAAAACGCAGCAGCAGCGAAACTGATATGCAGTCAGTATACAGCTGATATACATTGCAGGGAAATGGACTTAAAAGTCCATAAAATGGGAAGCCCAAAGCTGGGCAGCCCACTGATGAGCCCAAAAAGGGCCCAATCTAACTTTTAAATCTCTTATTCTCTTATTTATACTTGTTTATTTGTACTAACTTAAATTAGTTTTTTTTGGTGAAAACTAACTTTAATTAATTAATCCAGTGCTTCCCCATGTTGTTGCTATTTTATTTTATTTCGATTTTCATACTTGATTTATCTTGGCTAAATGGATTAAAGTGGGTTTTTCGATTCTTCCTAAAATCAAGTCTTTAAAAATTAAACGCTTCGTTTCCAAAATAACATTTGTTTATTTCATGTAATTAATAGCGCACTTAGATAGCAATTTTCTTCAAACTAAAAAAAATAGAGAAATAAAGTAAAATAAAATAATAAAAACATAGTTTTTCTTGTAAATTTTAATTTTTCCAGAGAAATAAAGTAAAATAAAATAATAAAAACATAGTTTTTCTTGTAAATTTTAATTTTTCCACAATTGATGACATTTCTACGTGGTATTCCCTCGGCATTTTGCAAAGTTACTATTCATAACGAAATGGATCTTTTCTTATATAATTTTCTTTTCCTCAAAAATCGAACTTATTTCCTCTTTAAATCCAAATATGCAACCTAGTTTAGTTAAGTTTCTTTTTAATCCAAATAGAATATTTCATAATTTCTCTAAAAAAAAATAAATTACGAATTAAGTAGAACTTTTCAATTATCATGTTCCTTGATTGTTTTCTCATCTCTTTCAAAATTAGTATTGAATTAATTAGGATATATTATAGCCTTTTTTCCTAATTTAAGTAGACTATTTCTTGTTTGAATAAATAAATGTCATTTTTAGATGTGCGAATACATAATTTTAATAGTTAAAAATCAATCTCTTTGTAAGTTAGTCACCCTTCTTTAAGTTAGTCAGAAAATAATCTTTTGGTGAATCGTTTTTAAACAGACGCTTCTAAGTGCCTTAAAAACTTCTTAGGGCGTTAATTGAACCCTTACTCAATTTCTCGAATTTCAAAGCTTTATTTCTGTTTCTAAATCCTTGAAATCTCTTTAAGTTTTCTCGATATTTTCTGTAAAAATCAAGTGGCGACTTTGTAAATTTGTTAAACTTATTTCGAAATACTCTCGAGTATTTTTGAAATAATTTAGAAAGTTAAAACCATTTTCTTTAAAATAAAATTCGAAAAGGGATAAAACAGAAATGTCGACTCTGCTGGGGATGTATCTAGGTTCTAATCAAAAGAAATTTTTCTAGCTTGTTGTGGCAATTGATTACATGTTATTTGTTAAATTCCATATAAACTGGCATTCTGTTCATATTTCCTCCACTTCAGAAAATTAACATTCACACATATTGTACCCCCGGATTATACATTGTACTTTCTCAAAATTCTTTCAGATCACCCATTTTAGAGAGTCGGTGCATACATGGGCGTAAGTGAGAGTTTTATTGCCATGGGATCACATGCCTTCTCATATAGGAAATCTAAGTCCGTGTCTACCCAAATCTTAGAAAACTTAGAACGTTGCACCCTTGATTTAGGTCATGCATGCATAAGCCATAGGTGGTTTGACCCATGTGTCATTCCATGAATTTAGAAAACGCCTTTATGTCAAACGGGTTCACGATCCGATGACGACCTTCATATTATATGCAGAGATAATGATAAATTGATCCTAGTTAAAATTTGACAATATTAAGTTTGGAAAAGCATTTGCTTATGTTGTCTTCTTGTAGGTTGCTAGAATGGATAACTTGCCTAATTTTGCCAACACCCAAATGGTTGTGTGTGTGCCACTTAAGCTAAAGAGATGGTGGGAGAACATCAAGATGGAGCATGGGTTCGATATTAGGAGAACTTTGGGTTTCTTGACATCACTGATTTACATCCCTTCTGACAGGCATATAGTCAAGGCATTGCTCAAGTTCTGGGATCCCACTAGAGTCGTGTTCAAGTTCAAGGATTTTGAATTGACCTCCACAATTGAAAAAATTGGTGGATTTACAGATTTGAAGTATCAAATACGGGGTGTGATCTTACCTCGCAAATAGTCTGGAATGAAATTCTTGCATCTTCTTGGTCTCAGAAACAACCTCAAGCTTGCGTCTTTAGATCGTGATTGGATTTCTCTTGACTACTTGTATGAAAGATTTGGTCGCAAGGATGGTCACGAGGTCTTTAGTAGGGAATTCTCTTATTCTACTGAGAGTTGGAGAAAGAAACGTCCTATCGCTTTTTCCATTACTTTACTAGGTATTCTAGTTTTTTTTTGGAGCATGGAAGAATTGACATTTGCCTTAGTTCCGTGGTTTGAGATTTTTTTTGTGGGGTTGAAAATGCTGAAGTTACACTGGTTTCGATGATTGTAGCAGAAATGGTGAGAGCACTGTCCAAATGTGCCAGAGGAAAAAAGTCCTTTGAATGTTGCAATCTCCTTCTTTAGATTTGGGCTATAGAGCATTTCTATAGACGTAATGCCATGGTCGACATACTCTTTCAGACCTAACAAAATCGACTCTTACCTATAAAGAATGACGGAATTTGTTGCTCCCGTTAGTACCAATGATTGGTATGCATACATGAGGGTGCTCACGGGAAAACAAATCTAGTGGAGGTACCCATGGTTGTCACCTCGTGCTGCCATCATCAGGGGCCGTACGACATACTATATTGATCTTATTGTCTTGAAAGGTCTTCAACCATATACTCCCTCACGAGCGCTTCGACAATTTGGATATCATCAAGTCATTCTACCTCGTTCAGATATGAGCTTTGAGGTTTATTTTGGGCCACTCCTTGAGATTTCTAGAGTAATGGAGTTGCTTGACCGGTTCCACTTGATAAAGATAGAGAAAAATCGACAGAGTCCTTCAAAGAATATGCTATGCGGTGGAGAGCAGACGTCGCGAAAGTTTAACCTCCTATGGTGGAAAGTGAGATGACTTTTCTTTTTGTGCAGTCTCAAAAAGATGCGACATATTATGACAAGTTGATAAACGTGGTTGCACAGAAGTTCTCTGAGGTTGTTAGGATAGGATAATTTTTTGAAGAAGGTATTAAAACAGGGAGAGTTACTAATCAGGAAGCTTTACAAGAGACAAGTAAGGAAATGCAGTTTGATCCAACTATGGGAGCGAATAAAAAGAAAAAAAATAGAGTTTCCGCTATCATGACCATTCAGGAAAAAAAAAACCAAATGTTAACATACCAAAATCCACTACCCCAACCTTCCTACTATAACCAATAATCCTAAACTCTTCACCCATATTACCAACCTTTACCTGCCCCATATCTAGTTTATGCTACCCATCCAGCATATTGCCCACCTCGAGCACCAGCCTACCGAAACCCCCCAATGTGATCAACAATCCCTTGACAAATCATGGGGGTGCCCATGTGAACATAATTACTATCAATGAAGAATGTAATTTAGAAGGGACTATTGAATCAGTCGGTGATAAAGAAAAAGCGGAAATGTTAGCTTTTTTCACACCTATAATTACAGTCCAGATGCGAGTGCCAATTGAAGTAGAAGTTCTTGATCCCAAGACTACGATCACAACTTTAGTTGCTCAGATACCTTCGTTAGATGCCAAAGCAGTTCCTTGGAATTACTCAACTGATGCAAGGGATAAATGAAAGGAAAAAATAGTTATAGAAGTCGTTGCTGCGGGAATGACAAGATCTGGACATTGTTATACCCCTGAAGGTATTGTACAAGGAGTGTCTAATAAGGATAATAGTCAAAAGAAGGTCATGACAGAGGCTGAGGTAGAAGATTTCTAGAGGAAAATGTTGACTAAGAAATATTCCGTTGTGGAGCAACTGAAGAAAAATCCTGCCCAAATCTCATTATTGTCATTATTGATGAATTCTGTAACTGCGCTCTGATGAAGATATTGAATGAAGCTTATGTGCCAACTAAGATAACTAGCGAGAACCTTTCAGCTCTGGTGGGACAAGTTTTGGAAGCTAATATAGTTTTTTTTCATGAAGATGAGTTGCCGCCTGAGGGCCTGAGGCATAATAGAGAATTGAACATCACTGTTAGGTGTAGGGATAAGTTTGTTTCTAAAGTTCTCATTGACAACAGCTCAGCTGTTAATATTTATCCTTTTACTACCCTTTGATCTTTGGGAATTGATATTGGAAAAGTTCATGAAAGTAATGTGAGGGTTAACGGCTTTAATGGGACTCAAAGAAGAGTTACTGGAGAAATTGATTTAGTGCTACAAATTGGACCTGTGGAGTTTACAGTGGAATTCCAAGTATTGGACATTTCTGCTAGCTAAAATTTGTTGCTCGGATGACCATGGATACATAGTGCTGGTGTTGTCCCTTCTACCCTGCACCAAACTTTGAAATTTATTTGGGATCATCATGAGATTGTGATTCATGGAGAGAAAAATAGCACTATCTACCAGGAGAACTCAGTCCCTATTATTGAACGAGTGGAAAAGTTAGACGGATCTATTTTTCATGCTAAAAGATCATATGTACTGCACAGGTAGAAAGGATAAAATTTCCATGTGCACTTATGATGGTTGCCTTGGAAATATTGAAGAATGGTTTTATGCCTGGTTGAGGTCTTGGTGTGAACTTGGATGGAATACTAGAGCCAATTCAATTGTTTGGATAGAAGAACACTTTTGGTCTTGGATATGGGCCCACTCCTAAAGAAGTCTCATCGGCTAATCTCAAAAGGAAAGGTGACATTCTCCTATCAAAGCCTGTCCTGCTCCTAAATCAGTCATTTTCCAAAGCATTTATTGCCCAAGTATCAAAAAAAGATGCTGAAGAAGACCGCATTAAAGAAGTCAAAAACTTGTTCATTACTGAAGAAGAAGCTGAGTGCAACGTGATTCTGGAGGATTGCATCGAGATCCTGACTATCTGGGATACTGAGCCTGGAGATGCTTTGAGAAATTGGACTTGTACCCCATCCCCGGTTCTCCAAGAATCTTGGTAGATGATTGTATTAGTATTTACAACACGATTCAAAAATGAGGCTTGAATCATGTTTATGAATTTATGTGTTTTGCCTCCACTTTTGAAAGCTTAAATGCCAAATCTAAACTATGTTTTGCTGTTTTTATTTCAAATCGTCTTCATTAATTTATTTTCTTTTTTTCTTTCTTTCAGCAAGCGAACTAATAAATCTGCCAATACTATAAATGTGACATATAATGAAACAAGCAAAACGACTCAAAATAGCGAACAAGACTTTATAGAATATGAAGAAGATCTGTTGTTTGAAGAGTTGACTAAAGAATTTGAGCATTTTGAAAATAAGGCAAAACCAAATTTGGAGAAACTAAGATGATAAACTTAGGGAGTTCAAACTCATAAGAAAAACAAGGATTAGTGTTCATTTGACTCTGTCCCAAAGAAAAGAATTGATCGATCTCTTGATGCAATATATAGATGTGTTTGCATGGTCCTATGATGATATGCCGAGTCTAAGCACAGACATTGTTTCACATAGGTTGCCAACTGATCCATCTTGTCCTCCTGTAAAGTAAAAGCCGAGAAAGATGAAGCCTGATTTGAGTTTGAAAGTCAAGGAGGAAGTGTCCAAGCAATTTGATGCCAATGTCATTCGAGTCATGAAGTATCCCACATGGTTAGCCAATATTGTGCCCATGCCAAAAAAGGACAAAAAAGTTAGAGTATGCATGGATTATCGGGATCTCAACAAGGCTAGCCCAAAGGATGATTTCTCTCCCAAATATTCACACCTTGAGGAGTATATTGTTATCGGGTGATGCCTTTTGGACTTAAGAACACAGGGGCAACCTATATGAGGGCCATGACTACCATTTTTCATGATATGATCCACAAGAAGATTGAAGCCTATAGTGATGATGTCATTGTCAAGTCACGAAAGAGCTCATATCACTTGGTAGATTGAAGAAGTTCTTTGACAGGCTAAGATGGTATGATCTGTAATTGAATCCTGCAAAATGTGCATTTAGTGTTCCTGCTGGAAAGCTATTGGGTTTCATAGTGAGTAGGAAAGGCATAGAATTGGATCCTTCAACAATAAAGGCTATCCAAGACTTGCCTCTTCCAAAAAATCAAAAAGACGTGATGAGTTTCCTAGGTCGACTCAATTACATTAGTCAATTTATTGCACAATCCATGGTGATTTGTGAACCAATATTCAAGTTGTTAAGAAAGAATGTTGTTACAAAGTGGACGGAAGAGTGACAACAAGCTTTTGATAGAATCAAGGAATATTTATCCAATCCACTCGTTTTGGTGCCCCTAAAACCCAGAAGGCCATTGTTGCTATATTTGTTTGTGTCAGATAATGCATTTGGGTGTGTTTTAGGACAACATGATGAAACTGGAAAGAAGGAGCAAGCTATATATTACTTGAGCAAGAATTTCACGCCTTACGAAGCCCAATATACCTTATTGGGGTGTATATGTTGTGCCTTGACTTGGATTGCACAAAATTTAAGGCATTACATGTGTACATATACTACTTTTCTGATTTATAGAATGGATCCGCTCAAGAATATCTTTCAGAAGCCCATACCTACCGGGAAGTTAGCAAAGTGGCAGATTCTGCTAAGTGAATTTGACATTGTTTATGTTACGCAAAAGGCGGTCAAAGGACAAGCTTTAGCTGACCATCTTGCTGAAAACCCTGTGGATGAAGAGTACAAGCCTCTTAAAACTTATTTGCCAGACAAAGAAGTTCTATTTATTGGAGAAGATATTTTAGAAGAATATCCAGGTTAGAGAATGTTCTTTGATGGGGCTGCAAACTTCAAATGAGTTGGTATTGGGGCAATACTAATTTCAGAGTTAGGCCAGCATTATTCGATCTCGGTAAAACTCAGATTTCCATGCACTAACAATATGGCAGAGTACGAGGCTTGTATTCTTGGTCTTAGAATGGCTATTGAAATGAATATTTAGGAACTGTTGGTTATAGGAGATTCAGATTTAGTGATTCATCAAGTACAAGGCGAATAGAGTGTCAAGAATGTGAAGCTGCTTCCATATATGAAGTGTGTGAAATAGTTGCACAAAAAGTTCATCAAGGTTGAATTTAAAAATGTCCCGAGAATTCAAAATGAGTTAGTAGATGCATTGGCGACCTTGTCCTCTATGATTCAACATCCAGACAAGAATTTCATAAATCTTGTCAAGGTTAATGCATAAGACCTACCTACTATTTTCACGTAGATGAGGATTTGGATGGAAAACCTTGGTACAACGACATCAAGAGGTATCTCAAGAAGAGAGACTGTCCAGAAGGCATAACTAGCATTCAAAAGAGAACACTTCAGAGATAAGCAAATCACTTTTTCCTAAATAGAGAAATCCTTTATAGGAGGACTCCAGATTTAGGTTTTTTTTAAGGTACGTCGACGCTCAGAAGGCGACCATTTTAGTCGAAGAAATACACGGGGGCATGTGTGGACCACATATGAATGGTTTTATTTTGGCAAAGAAAACTCTTCAAGCTGGCTATTTCTAGATGACAATGGAAACGGATTGCATTCACTTTGTGCGAAAATGTTATCAATGTCAGATTCATGATGATTTGATTCACGTTTCAACAAATGAACTCAATGTGACGAGTTCTCCTTGGTCGTTCGTAGGTTGGGCATAGATGTCATCGGTCCTATTGAGCCATCTGCATCAAATAGACATAGGTTTATTTTGGTAGCTATTGATTGTTTCACCAAATGGGTAGAAGCTTTCTCATACAAATTTGTAACAAAGAAGGTAGTGACAGAATTTGTTTGCAATAACATTATTTATCGATTTAGAGTTCCAAAATCAATTATAACAGATAATGGAGCTAATCTCAACAGTGGCTTGATGCATGAGATATGTGAGAAGTTTAAGATTACTTATCATAATTCCACCCCTTACCATCCTTAGATGAATGGAGCAGTTCAGGCCGCCAACAAGAACATCAAACGGATATTGCAGAAGATGATTGATAGCTATAAGCATTGGCATGAAAATTTTACCTTCGCCCTCCTTAGCTATCGCACTACCATTAGGACCTCTACTTTAGCAACACCTTATCTTTTGGTTTATGGAACAGAAGCAGTGTTACCCGTAAAAGTAAAGATACTTTGAGAATCATTCAGGAAGCTGAGTTGAGTGATGCCCAATGGATTCAAAACCGGTATGCATAATTGATGCTAATCGATTAAAAGAGGATGGACACAGTTTGTCATAAGAAACTTTATCAGAATAGAATGGCCAGAGGTTTCAAAAAAAAGATATGATCGAGACAATTCAAGCTGGGCATTTAGTGTTGAAGCGCATATTTCCGCATCAGAGTGAAGCTAAGAAAAAGTTCGCACTAAACTGGTAAGGACCTTATTTCGTTCACCTAGTACTGACTGGTGGAGCATTAATCCTAGCAAAAATGGATGGTGAAGTGTGGCCAAAAGCCATCAATGCAAATGTTGTTAAGAGATACAATGTCTAGAAGTCTTTATCTATTTCTTATGTAATGTTCCTTTTTCTATGTAATGAAATTACGAATGACCTAGTCCTCTCGGGGGAATACGTAGGAAACCCATGTCGGGTTTGGTTTTTTAAGTAGAAATTTCTCAAAAAAAATCCCTCTTTACTTGTAATGCAAACTACGATTGACTTGACTTCCTTGGCGGATACATAGGTGGCCCACATCAACCTCGGTCACATTAGAAGAAAAATTATTTTCCCTCTTTTTATTTCATATGTAATGAACTATGTTCGGCTTGATCCCCTTAGGATACGTAGGCAAGTTTTTAATTTTCTTAAATGTATTTCATGAACTACGCTTGGCCTGATTCCCTTAGCGGAATACATCGGCAGCCTATACAAGGCTCAGCCTCATCATTTTGGAACGTTAGTAGCTCTCAAGTCAAAGCTGGGATAACTTTTAAGGGGGCATCATTTCGAAAAATGGTCGAGAAGATGTCGTGAGATGTTAAAGAGTGTGGGTTCAATCAAGTAGTTGAAAAGAGGGGACATTCGCTTTGGATAAAGGACATTTGCTTTGTTTCACAATATGTCACAGTTCAAAAGTTTGGCAGAATTTTTATTTTTATCACTATGCATATTTGCACATTTTTATTTATCAAGTTATTTGTTACTCTTATTTATCTTTTACTATTAAATAGTTTTCAATCAAATATTTTCTTATTATCCATTGGCCAAGATTTGGAATAGATGGGGTTATGAGTCCAAACAAAGTTGGAAGCACGAAGTATCAAGAGCCAGACCTTCAAAGTCAACACAAATCAACCACCCTCCAAACTTACAAATTTTCTTTGAGTGAAGATTTTGAAGAATAGCAGAAGCCCAAAGTTGATAACATTTGCGGGCTTGCGAGGATTACACCTCGAACAGTTTGAATTTCCTTAAAAATATTTAGGATAAACCATGCCTTTATAGTAATATTGATTAAATAATTTTGAAAATCTTTCAAAGATTTCAAGCGCCTTGCATATGACTTTTGGCTAGTCTACATAGATTCCTTTTAATATACTGCACAAGTGTTTTCAAATACTTAAAATGCACAATAAATGACTTTCAATTATTTTGTATATATGCTCTAAAATGCACCCCATATGCACTGCACAAATGCTTTAAAATATGCTAAAATGCATTGCACATGAAATTGGAGTGGAATTGTTTGTTTTTGGTCTTTGGGGATAAATCACATAAAAATTTTCCTTCTTCCAAAGTCGTCACCTGTGGAAATTAATCACTTTAAGATACCTCTTTTGTCATGTTTGGAGTGTCTGATTTGCTTGAATTCTTTATTCACATTCGAATGCTTAATCGGTGGTTCCTTCACATACTCATCCTTACCTTTTTTAATGCATGAACTCCTCTGTTGAGTCCCTCAGATTCTCTTCCCTCATATTTCTTTGGGTTAAACCCAACTTTCATTGAGTCAAAACCCGTACCAAGTCCAAAATGGACTAATGCATGAAGAAATTGGGCTGGTATAAAGCTGTATTCACAGATATACAGCAGTATACATGGGATATACTCAAAAATGGGAGTTGAAGCTGGTGTACAGGTGGAAGGCTAAAATATATGCATATTTGGCTGATATACAGTCTGATATACAAAAACGCAGCAGTAGCGAAACTGATATGCAGTCAGTATACAGCTGATATACATTGCTGGGAAATGGACTTAAAGTTCATAAGATGGGAAGCCCAAAGCTGGGCAGCCCACTGATGAGACCCTAAAGGGCCCAATCTAACTTTTAATCTCTTATTCTCTTATTTATACATGTTATTTGTACTAACTTTAATTATATATTTTTGGTGAAAACTAACTTTAATTAATTAATCTAGTGCTTCCCCACGTTGTTGTTATTTTATTTTATTTCAATTTTCATACTTGATTTATGCCGTCTAAATGGATTAAAGTGGGTTTTTCGATTCTTCCTAAAATCAAGTCTTTAAAAATTAAATGCTTCGTTTCCAAAATGACATTTGTTCATTTCATGTAATTAATAGCCTACTTGGATAACAATTTTCTTCTAACTTAAAAAAATAGAGAACTAAAGTAAAATAAAATAATAATAAAAAATAGTTTTCTTGTAAATTTCAATTTTTCCACAAGTGATGACATTTCTACGTGGTATTTCCTCGGCATTTTGCAAAGTTACTATTCATAACGAAATGGATCTTTTTTATATAATTTTATTTTCCACAAAAATCAAACTTATTTCCTCTTTAAATCCAAATATGCAATATAGTTTAGATAAATTTCTTTTTAATCCAAATAGAATATTTTATAATTTCTCTAAAAAAATAAATTACGAATTAAGTAGGAACTTTCCAATTAGCATGTACCTTGATTGTTTTCTCATCTCTCTCAAAATTAGTATTGAATTAATTAGGATATATTATAGCTTTTTTTCCTAATTCAAGTAGACTATTTTTTGTTTGAATAAATTAATATCATTTTTAGATGTGCGAATAAATAATTTTAATAGTTAAAAATCAACCTTTTTTTGTAAGTTAGTCACCCTTCTTTAAGTTAGTCAGAAAATAATCTTTTGGTGAACCGTTTTTAAATGGACGCTCCTAAGTGCCTTAAAAACCTTTTTAGGACGTTAATTGAACCCTTATTAAGTTTCTCTAATTTCAAAGATTTATTTCTGTTTTTAAATCCTTGAAATCTCTTTAAGTTTCTCGATATTTTCTGTAAAAATCAAGTGACGACTCTGTAAATTTGTTAAAATTATTTCAAAATACTCTCGAGTATTTTTAAAATAATTTAGAAAGTCAAAACCATTTTCTTTAAAATAAAATTTGAAAAGGGATAAAATAATCATGAGAAAAAAAACACGCTATCTAATATCTATCAAGAAAATATCTTCTAAAATCGTCTCTATGCGTGAGTTATCAAGCACTTTGATAATTTTAAGACAATGAATAATAATATTATTATAAAAGTTTTGAATTAAAAGATTAGATATTGATATTTGTATTTAAAAATATTAGTATTTTTTTAAGATTATCATTAGCTTGAAATTAAGAACATAAGATTGAAGAGTTCTACATGAGCTCTTTTATTGGCAATTAAAGATCACTTTATTAACTACCAAGTGAAATATTTACAAAGCCATCAATCCTTCTCAAAGATACTCCATACCCCGTCAACCAGTTTTTACCAACATTATTTCTCATAGACTTCTAATACAACCAAAAAGCTTAGGATTAACTCTAACTTTAATGCTTATCATCAGTTTTATGGCTCGAATCAACTCTTCCAATGCAGTTACTTGTTTTTGAAAAATTTTGCTATTTCTTTCTAACCAGACAATGTGTACAACTGCTGCCAAGATTGCCTTCAAGATAAACTCTTGAGGGTGTGTTCCTCTTGTTCGATGTTCTACCCTCTCCCACATATGTGACCAGTCCCTAGGACAACCATTTCATCTCTGTCATTTCAAAATAGCATTCCATATTGTGTTAGTCACTGTACATTCAGAGAACAAGTGATCTCTAGTCTCTAGTTGTGTCTGGCAGAATATACATTCAGGCTCTACATTTATGCCCCATTTCAGCAACTTGTCTCTTGTTCTTATACTTCCATGCATACATAGCCATAACATAAAAATATGCATTGGTTCTATGATATTATGACATATGAGTTTCGTCCAAGGAGCATTCTCCAGTTCACCTCTGATTTTCTTATATGCTTTGGTAATTTGAAACTTCCTTGCACTACTATTTGATTCGTGTCACCTAGCTTTTGTAAGAATTTCCTCATTGTACATATTTTCCTGATCATCTAGCAATCCTGCTGAGGGATATTCATATCAAATACATTTTGCTTCGTTATATAGTAATGATGCACCCAAGTAATCCATAACTTCTCTTTTTGTTGGCTGAGATCCCATAGCATCTTGTATATGACTGCTTGATTCCATACTTGAAGATTGATTAGATTAAGACCTCCTGCCCTCTTTGGTTGACAAATTTTCTCCGAAACCACCAAAGCTTCTTTAGTAATCATCACTTTACCTGACCAAAGATAACTTTTACAAGTGGCCTCTATTAGCTTGATGATCTTTTTAGGCATTAAGAATAACTGAGACCAATAAGCTTGTACACCAAATAGCATTTTGATCTAATAATTTGCAAACTTCCAGCATAAGATAGACTCTTAGCCATCCAGGAAGTAATTCTAGAAGTAATCTTCTCTACTAGAGGCTTATATTGTTGCACAATAAGTTTCTTAGTAGATATAGGTACTCCTAAGTACTTAAAAAGGAACTTTTCCTTTTCCATACATAAGGGCCTGGACTATTTCCTGCTGAACATTTAGATTCACACCTCCAAAAAATACATGACTCTTGTTTAGGTTGACTTTTAAACTTGATACTATAGAGAACATGTCAAATCTCCTCTTTACACATTGAATTGATTGTAGGTCACCCCTAGCAAACAATAATAGATCATCTGCAAAACATAAATGAGTAAATCAACTCTTACTATTCATAAACTAATCCCTTTTAAATATTATTTAAAATACATTTAGTTAAATAAACTACAAAATATTAACCTAAATAATAATAATAATAACAATAAAAATTGATGATAATATAATAGTAATACACGTTTAACCAAAATGAAAAGTAGTAGTACACGTAGTAGTAGTAGTGCTTTTAATTTTTAAAAATGTATAATAATAATAATAATAATAATAATAATAATAATAATAATAATAATACTAAGTAAAAAAAGTAATAGTAGTAGTAACAAAAGTAACGGTAGTAGTAATTGTAGTACGTAGTGTAGTAATTTTAGTAACAATTATAAGAATAGTAGTTAATGACAACTAACATTTATCAAGATAGTTATCACACTAACGAGTTTTAATCGAACTCTTATTGCAGTCCAATCAATTCGATAAAATATTATTTATTTTATTAATTTTTTGAATTTAAATTGGAGATATAATATCTTCTCAAAGATAAACTTAGAATTTTTAAAAAAGAGAAAATTAGATTTTTTTTTTAAATATTATATTTATTAATCAATAATGCATGCTACACGAGTTGTTGCTGCAAAAACGAATAGAATCATTATCAAGAGTTATTGTTTTAATTAAACACATAATTTTAAAAAAAATATTAAAAGATAAAGAATTAAAATTTGAATTTAAATAATAATAATAGTAGTATATTAGAATCTAGAATTTAAACTTAAGATAATCATAATATTTTAATAGCTTATCTTTCTAACAAATTCATATCTCATTCAATTTTGAATTTGAATTTTAGTTTGCATGCATATCCAACTTTGTAATCTCTCTTATATATATATGCACTTTGAGTGAAAACCTCTTATAAATACACCTTGAGTGAGACACATATCAGTTCAAGCTTTCTTCTTCTCTTTTAATTATTAATTATTTTTAAATTTAAATTTTATTTATCTTGAGAGAATAATCTATGATCGCTTTATTACAGAAATATCGATTTATCTTTCTTTACATGTTTTAATTGCATACCTCGAATGTAGTTAATATATTTGTTTATAGCATTTTGTGCAAATTACTATTTATTAGCTCCCAATGAATTACAGGTTGAAGTTTTTCAATCTCTGTCAAAGCTTTGTCTTCAATTTTCTGATCTATATATCGATTAGTTGTTAATATCATATACAAAGTTAATTATTTATATGAACCATCATTTAGTCCCACACTATGAATTTATACAAACTTTCTAATTATTTTATTGTTATTTGTAATAAATATTGTGTTTATCTTTTTTCACAATTATACATACTATGGATAAAAAGCTTATAACCAATACTCATCATATTTCTCAACATAACTATCAAGGTATGTTGCTGTACTTAATATGATTTTTTATATATTTTATTATTATTTATAATTGATTTTATATTTATCTTTTTGTTATAGGTATAACTAAGGAAGCTGAAGTTCCCACAAATCTGATGTATGAAGGTATTTCAAGAATGTGAAATGAATATCTAAGAAATCAACAAATGCAATGGACAATGAAAATATATAAAAGAGACTTAGTAGATCATTTTTATAAAGAATGAGTGCGGATATATTTTTAAATATCTACTATCTTCTAGGTGGTTTATAAAATAAAATTATATGTATTTAAATATTTTAAATAATTTATTATTTTCATGTTTTAACATATGAATTTATGTTTGTCAGTTTAAATTATTTTTTTGCTTTTACGAGTCATTTACATCGAATCAGTGGTATTTTTTCTCTCCTTCATGAATAGTTTCATGTACTTATAAATACTTTTTAATTCTACGTACAAACTTAACTAATATTTTTGATTTTTAATTAAAAATAAAATTAAAATCGAGTATGAGATAAAATTAAATTTATAGATGTAGAAGAATTTGATAAAAGAATTATTATGATTAATATTTGAGTTTGAATTTGAACTGAATATAAATAAGTCAAGTTTGTGTGTATTAAATAATTTTTTTGCAATTATTTTAAAAATTATATTGATTAGTAAGATTTGATAAGTAAATATTTTTAAAAAATGAGCAAAAATATAAATAAACACTAACAATCAATTAAAATTGAATTAAATATGGGTAAAGGAGCACAAAGTATGTGTGTCGGTGAATGAATTATTTTTAGATCATAAATATAATAGTTGGATTACCAGTTGAGGTTTTTATTTACTTTTTTTTGTTTTTGAAATTTTTTGCTGATCAACTAAGTGATTTTTCTAGATCATATGAAATAATTTTGCTATGCTGATGTGCTCGGTATAGAGAAACATATTTTCTAAAAAAATATTTTCTGAAAAAACAAATTGTTTCTTATTTTCTTGTATTAGGTGCACAGGTAAAAAATTATTTTTCTAAAGCATTTGTATATTTATATTATACAAAATAATAGAATGAGTTGGAACAGACTGATGAATATTATGATTGAAAAGAAGAGGATAGAGGATTGTGGTGGGTGGGGCTGGGTAGGGGTAGGAGTAAAGGTGGGGTTAGAAAGATTTTCTTAATTTTTTTTAATGCGCAATATAATAAATTGTATGTGCTTAATTAATTTTTAATTGAAAGGTAAATTTTAAACTTCGAAATAAGAGGTTTTCAAATTAGACACAATTGAGGACTTTTGGTGTAATTGTTGATTTTGAATTAACAGACAGAAAAAAGTAAAATTTAAAATGAAAGATAAAAATGTAATCACACATCTTAGTTGGTTATAAATATACAAAATAATAATTATTTAATATTTTGCATTATTTTTTATAATTATCAACAAAATTTAATAAAAATACTAATTTCATTCTTTTCATATTAAAACATCTAAAATAATTGTAACTCTGACCCTATATTAATGATTAATTACAATTTTACTATTAAATAATTTTTTAATATTTTATAATTAATTTAAAATATGTTAATTTTTTAATAATAAAAAGACAAGCAACTCATATATTATTTAAATTGTAACTAGGTACTATCATGAATCAAAAATGGAAAATGCACAATCCACTTCATAGAACCGGACATAAAAGATAAAATACTTTTTTTTTTTAAACAAAAATTTAATATTTCAAATAAATAATATAATATTTTTTTTAATGATACTTTTATAGAAAAGTATTCCGCGCGTTGTATGGATACTTATATTAGTTGTTATAGAAAGAGTTTGTTTTTCTAAACACAGACACACATTGTAGGAAGCCTATTTCTGTGGGAATTATACAAGAAAGCAACCCCGAAAAAAAGATTACCATAAAATTAGTTTGGTTCTACCCAATTCACAAAAGAAAACTTTTTCAATTTAATTTTTAATATATTTATTATAGTTGATATTTAATATTACAAAGATCATGATATATTTATTAAAAAAAAATAAAAAGATAATTTTGTCTAAAGTAGAGAATTTGAATGAAAAACAAAAAATTTAAATAACATGTTTAAAACCATTCACACTTTAATATCGTATAGATATAGATATAGAAATAAATATTAATAATACTTCACGTTTTATGGTTGACAACGTTTTCCCTTAAATAGATTAAATTAGTTGATCTGACAAATTCCATATATCTTATGGTTATATCCAAATTTATTTCTCCATGTTATAAGTTATATTCCCTACATACATTTTCAAGTAAATTAATTGATCATGGTTATTATTATTACTAGTTTAACCGTACGTGCCTCGCATGTATAACATTTGATTATTTAAAATTAAATAATTTTATCTATTGCAGAGATTTTTAATGAAGTGTAAATGTTTAAATCACTTTGCAAAATAGTTATTATTTTTTATTTTTTTATATTTAAATTTTTTCCTTATTTTTAAAATTAGGTCTTTACAAAATTATTGATTACATTCTTATTACGTACTTAAAACTTTTAAAACTTTGATACTTCTTAAATTTTTCTTATTTCAACGTTTTTATATTTATTTCTAGATTTTTCAAATCTTTTTAAAATCAAATTTAGTTGATTTAGAATTCTTAAACTGATGAAAAAAGTATTAGTTGTTATTAATTCTGATGATTTCTAATAAGGAAAGGTTTTAAATATATATAATTATTTTTCAACTCTTAAATATTAGAATAAAATAGTGAAAAGATGATTTTATCTAAAACAAAGACTTTTAATGAAGCGCAAAAAGTTCAAACAACATTTTTAAGACCTTTCTCACTTTTAATATATTATAGATATAGATTATAGATATAGATGAAAACTAAAAGGAGCTATTCTATGATAATAAATACTACCAATAATGGTAAAATAGTTTCACAAAATTAATTTTGCCGGTCTGAAATTCTTGACACCTCAAAATTGGGACAAAATAAAATAAGCTTATGCTCTTCTCATCAAAATTTTTGCATATATATATATATATATATACACTCACACCCACACTTACACCCACACACACTAGGGGCTTTGAGCTGTAGGTGACAAAAGAGTTTGAAAATGAACTGTAGGTGACTCAAGTCTTAATAATTGAGTGGAGGTAACAATTACTTTATTATGAATTAAGAAAGTTGGAAAAATTTGAAAATAACCCACAAATTTTTAAATTTATACTTTGATCCAAATGCCAGTTAATATAACGGGAAACGGAGGGAAAAAAGGCATGTCTTCTCATCCATTGTTGTTTTCTCTCTCTAAGCAATTTTTATTGTTCATTGTTGCTGCTATTTTATTCATCATCTTCTGCTTCATTATCATCATCTTCTGCTTTATTATTATCTTCATCTTCTTCTTGTTGACCATTCTTGTTGTTGTTACTGCTACTACTGCTATTTAACCAATTTCTTAGGTCAAATTTTATTTCGTACATCACTTTTCACTTTGGAATTACTTCATAGGAGACTTTGGTAAGTCAATTTATGATTTTTAGTGGAATTTCTCATCTGGGTAACTGCTATTGTGCTATTTTTTCAACAACAGATAGCACGCGAACATGAATGTGCATAAAAGCCATCTGCTTAAACAGATCAATCATCTGTTGCGACAAATGAGCCATCTGTTGCAACGGAAGACTCATATGTTGGATTCATGTTTATAGTTCTATAGTGCCGTAGCATGAATCGAATATATGGGTCATCTGTTGCAACATATAACCTATCTGTTGCAACAGGATAAATATCTATTACAACAGATTATAGTAACCTATTGCAACAGAACCTGAACTTGACTCCAACAGACATGTCGTCTATTATAACAGGGTAAGTATCTATTGTAACACATTAGTAACCTGTTGCAATAGAACCAGAACTTGATTCCAACAGATGCGTCGTCTGTTACAACAGGTAAGTCATCTGTCTCAAAAGGTTAATTATCTGTTGCAACATGTCACTCATTTGTTGGAATTAACTTCAAAGGTTCTTTAGTACTGTAACATCTATCCCAACAAACGCTTCATCTGTTGCAACAAATATATAGTCTATTGCAACATATGATTCACCTGTTACAACAGATGACTCGTCTATTGAAATCAGCTTCAGAAGTGTAACATGAATCCCAATAGGTAAGTAATCCACTGCGACTAATCACTTACTTGTTGCAACTTATTTTTCACCTGTTGCAACAAATTACACATTTGTTGAGATTTATGTATGACACTATGAAATCACTATTAACTTTTTTTAACAAATGACTTTATTTAGGTACCACTAATGGAGGGATCAATAACAATAGGGATGGATTGTCATGCTCAATGGATCGAGAAGAACAATCGATATGTATGCTGTTGAAGAAGGGTAAAATGCTAGAGACGATAGCTTGACAGTCTAAAGTGATATTTCGTATGATGATTTTGTGAACTTAATCAACAACTATTATGGACTGAATTGTCAACTGGAAGAACTCGTCATCAGCTACATGCATAACTCCTTTAAAAATCAGAGGGTACTACTTTTCAAGATAACCGATCAGGTTTAGCTACATGTTTATCTTAGTGATTCATCCAGGCCGGTGTTAAGGGTGTACGTGGTTGAAAAGACGAGAGAGAGTAAGAACCAAAATGTAGAAGAACAACAACAAAACATCTTTGATGATAGGTTGGATGATCTATACATGAATATTCGAAATGATGATTAAACACCTACGCCCGTTGATGCAACCAATACGGTGGGCAGTTCTTCTTGATCAACACAGTTTGGCAATCTTCAAGACAACGGGATTGGCTTTTTCAATGAAATCTCATCTGTGGCGGAGCCAGAATTTTGGTTAAGGGTGTTCATAATTTTAGAAAAAGAAGAGGGTCATAAAAAATATTATAAAGTGTATATTGAAGAAGAAGAATCTTTGAACCAAACTAATCATAAAAAAACATATAGGATAACAAGTTGTAACATATAATATAAAATAAAGTCAACAAAGAAAATTTTATTAATAAAAGCTTGATTAGAAAATATAATTACAAGTGCACTCGACGATGCTTCATCCCTTGAAATGTTTTTATAATACACTCATTAGAAATATTCTTAAATACTCTTTTTTCTACATAAGGCACTATGCAACCATCTAACAATTCATCATCCATTTGATTCCGCAAATCATTCTTGATATACTTCATTGCCGAAAAAGCTCTTTCAACTGATGCAGTGACAATGGGTAGAAGCAAAGCAAACTTCACTAAAAGAAATACAAGAGGATTGCTTAAATGCTTCTTTGTCTCAACCAACTTTCTTGAAAGTTTCCCAAGTCCGCCTAAATTGGAGAATCTTTTATCAATATCACAAACATCAATAATATAATTAACAAGTTGATTCTCAAGAACCCTCATGTTGAACTCATCAAAGTAATCAGGATATAATTTAGCCATCACCAATATCTTTTTGATGTCAAAACTATAAAATGTATCAATTGGATTCAAGCAAGATACACCATTAAGAAAATCACGTGTCACCTCATTAAAACGGTCATTAAGTTCTTGTAGCCGCTAATCAATAATTTTATAAAATATATCCACACGATAATGGTGCAAAGTAGTATAATCAACTATTTTACGTTGTGATCTCCCTGAGTTAGCATATGGTTTATCATAATTGGGTAATGGAATACCATGCTTGATACAAAATGACTCAACCTTTTCTTTGAGTGAATGCCAACCAACATTCTTTTATAAAAGAGGATCTTATTCATTATCTCGTAATGCTTAAAATCTTCTCTTTGCTACTTTTACAAGAATCATGGCATTAGCAATATCCTGTTCTTTTTTCTGTAATGACACATTAAGATCATTTGTAATTCCTAAAACATTAGTCATCCAATGTAATAAGAAAACAGTTTCAAAAGTTTGACAACTTATGAGAAATCCCGATGCGCTAGCTTTTTCTTCTGAAGTACTTACATTTTCAACAAGAGAATCAAATACATCAACAATGGAGGCAAAGTTAATAATAAAGTTTCCAAATGACTTGTAGTGAGATTCCCAACGAGTGTCACCGGCTTTAATAAGGCCAAGTTCTTGATTCAAACCTCTACCTGTTTCTAGTTCACCCATATCTAATGCCTTTTGGAGTTTTTCTTTTTGAGATTCTTGAAATTCATCCACACGTTTAAAGAAAGCCTCCAACACATTCAAAATATTTGAAGTCAATAATACATGTTCTCCTACTTGAACACACCTTTTAGAAACTGCAACAAGAGTCAATTGAAGTTGATGAGCAAAGCAATGAACGGAGTGAGCCGATCTATTTTCTTGTCTAATTAATGTTTTAAGACCACCTAACTCACTTTGCATATTGCTTGCTCCATCATAACATTGCCCTCGTACATAATCTAAAGTTAAAGAATGGTGAGCAAGTACATCCATAATTGCTTTTTTTTTTAGAGATAAAACACTAGTATCTTTAACATGAACAAGTCCAATGAATGCTTCTATCACGAATTCCTTTTTATGAACATATTGTAAACAAATAGCCATTTGCTTTTTGCTTGATATGTATCTTGATTCATAAACCAACAAAGCAAAGTAGTCACCATCTAAATCCTTTATTATAGCTTTGATTGTTTCAATCTTACACGCAGTCACAATATCTTTTTAAATATCATGAGAAATCATTTTATTATTTTTTGGAGCTTTTTATAACACATAAGGTTTAATGTCATCATATCTATCCGCAAGCCAAGAAAGTGCTTCAATAAAATTAACTTTGTTCAAGGATGATTCACTTTCATCATGACCACGGAGTGCTGAACCTTGATTTAGAAGAAATCGGACCGCATCAATTGAAGCATTTAGCCGAACCCGATATTCATTCTTACTTTTCTTGTCCAACTTGTAAAATGCATCCTTAATAGATTGTTTTTCCCTCATAAGTTCTTCGCACTTCCTTTTTGATTGATTATGAATGTTATTCGAAGGACCAATATGTGTTGCAAAGCCATCTTTTCTGTGCCAATTTCTAAATCCCTTCGTTGAAAGTGTATTACCACCATCTTGATGAATGTTTTTGCCTTGAAATAAATAACAAGGCAAACAATAAGATGCATCTGCACTTACACTATATTCCAACCAATCAGAATATTCGTCAAACCATTTAGAAACAAAACGGCATGGAGTTTCAAAAAGTTTGTTTGAGGAAACTCATGATCTCGAGGTTGGCAAGGACATTTTAGAATATATTCCCTTATTATGTCATCATGGATGTTCGAAGGATAACTTAAAATTGAAGGTCTTTCAGCGGGATCAGCCTTTACATGATTTATATCAAATTTTTATTTCTGAGAAGAGTGAGATGGTATTTCAATTTGATCAACATCTTCATCTCGGGGTGATTGATTTTGAGACATTGAAATTATTTTTGAAACTTTACGAAAATACTTCTCCAAGATCATTGAAACCTCAAACTAAAATAAAAGTCAAGCGCATCACACTTATTATTCAATTTCAATAAATAAAAAAATCATGAATACTTGAAATATTATTCGATTCTCCCAAATAATATTAACTAGCAAGTTATCTACTAGATAAAACTAGAATATTAAATTACTTAGTCCAAAACCAAAAATAAATACACAAAAGCAAGTTTAAGGGGAAAAAACACTAAACTAAAAGATAAGAAGAATTAAAGAATACCTTTTAGTAATTCACACTCCAATAGTCATTGAAGAAAAAATATAATTATAGCTCGTTGAATCTTGAAGAATTTAACACCAAATTATGGATTAATTAGTATCAAAGATAGTTAAAGAAGTAAAGAATTTCAATTTTTTTCTAAGAATAAGTAGAGAAGATTCAAGATTGTGGTGAAGTGAAGGGTTAGAGAAGGAGAAGTGTAAGAGTTAGGTTTTACCTTTTAACCTATTATTTTTTAATTTAAAAATAAAAAGTGTGTATTAATTTTTTTTTTATAAAAAAATCAAATTTGGCAGCTGTGGGCAAAACAGCAGCCAAATTCTCGCACCTTTTTTTTTAAAAATAATTTGCTGGGCCTTTTTTATTTATAATGTAATGTCCCCTTTTTTATAATTTTAAAGCTGGGCCTTTCTTGGACTTCATGACCCTTTTTATTAAAAGAGTATTGGGTCTATGTGACCCGGTCCAAAGGACCTGCAACCTGCTCCCTTCTTTAAAAAGGGAGAATAAAATTGCAGCTATTGCAGGCGCTGGGGATAGAACCCGCGTCTCTGACGTGGATTTGCACACCCTTGACCATTAGGATGCGCGTCCCTAGCTTGTCAAGGTTGGTCATCAGAATGTATATAACCATATATATCTATATTTAACCTACGCACTCCAAAATAATTTTCGACGAAGGGTGTTCATTTGACCACCCTTCGTGGACTGTAGCTCTGCCCTCGAATGTCATTTAAGTACAATAAAGAACTATCTACTACTTTATTTATTTCTTGCTTGAGAAAAAGATTTCAGAATAAAGAAAGTGATTAATTCGAGCAATGTCTTTTGCTACAAATGTGCTAATCCGAACTGCAAGTAGTGGTTGAGAGCGGTAAAGTACTTAAGTTCTGATAGATTCGTCATTCATAAACATGAAAAGTATCACATATGTGGTTTGGAACACATCTTGGGCCAAAATCCTCTCCTCGGTGAATATTTCAAGAATAGTTTCCCGATAGCAAAGGCCCTTCAACAAGGGTTATGTCCAATCAAATCCTTATGAAATTGGGTGTCTTGGTCAGTTATTGGAAGATATATACAGCCATGGGGATTACCAAGGACTTGGTCAGGGGGACACATGAGCATGGGTATGCAGTACAAGATGCCTACCATTACATGCTTGAGTCCACAAATCCCAGAAGTAAGACGGCCTTGCATGTTGATAAAAATTGAAGGTTCAAGTACTTTTTTATATCCTATGGTGGTTGGATTCAAGGTTCTTGACATTTGAGAAAAAGTATAGCCATCGACGGTACCTTATTGAGGAGAAGGTAAATGTAGTTTGCTAGCGGCGGTGGCGTAGGATGCGGAGAATCACATCTTTTCTGCCGCTTTTTGTATAGCGGACAAGGAATGTGATGCCTTTTATGAATTTTTTTAAAAAATATGAAACTACGTCAAAGATACCGAAGAGTTGTGTTTTATTTTGGATAGGCATCCAAGTATTCCAAAAATGGGTTCAATTTTTTTCACTTCAGCTTACTTTGGTTGTTGTATCAAGCATCTTGGAGAGAACATTGAGGCCAACTTTCATAATGAAAGGGTCTTGACCATTTTTTTATAGAGTAGCTAAAGCATATAGTAGAGAGGAGTTTTTAGACCATTTCAATCAAATAGTGAATATGCATCCCCAGGCAGCAGAATATCTCGTACATGTCGGTTTCAAAAGATAGAGCCAAGCATTCTGTCCGGCAAAATAGGTACATTCTTATGAATTTAATGTCTTGTTTGAGTTAAAAGTTTAGTTGATGTCGTACTAAGTGATTCTTTTGAATAGGTACAATATTATGATGTTAAACATAGATGAATCGGTGAATTCATTGTTTGGAGATGAAAAAGAATTTCCCATCAAGGCTCTGTTTAAAATAATAAACAAGAAGTATGACCAATTTTTTAACGAAAGGTGTGTGTAGTTCAAGGACGCAGGAACCCCATTTGTTCAAGAAATGAAAAAAATAATATCAACGAACATCATTCTGGGAAATATGTTATTATCTCATCAAATAGAAGATTACAAATTCAGTATCACCGGCAATGGTGATGTTGCCACGGTCGATCTTCAAACAAGATCTTATACTTGCAGAGTTTTTGACTTGGATAAAATACCCTGTCCACATGCTATGACAGTGCTTTGATCTTAATATGGTGCAAAATATGGACCTAAAATTTATGGTCACTCCTCTCCATATTTTTTGATGGAAAAATATACAATGGCATATAGTGGGCATATTACTCTGGTGCCTCCCAAAGAATCTCGGGTTGTTCCTACAGAGCTTTTGGAGAGATTAATACCTCCTCCATATATTGACCCAAACACTATCAAAATGGGAAGAAATACATATAAGAGGAGGCGTGGAGTCGGAGAATCATTTTCATCAAGAAGAAATAAGTGCTTCATATATAAGCACGTTGTCCACAAAAGAACTACATGCCCGGATCATAATCTACCATGATCATTGTAATTGCAAAAACTTGTGTTGTTGTTTGTTGTGGACTTTTGTATATTTAACTCATTGTTGTGAACGTAATATTATCATTTATTATATATAAAATATCTTTTTTAATAACTTGTGCATCAATAAAAAGAGGCAAAACATGAACTAAATACAATTGGCCATAATTACTTTCACTAGATTTCCCATCTGTTGCTAGATGGTCATTAGCTGGAAGAACACAATACAGTTCATCAAACTGGAATGTTTTCCTCCAAAAAATGACAAATCTATCACAACAGATGGATAATCTATTGACAAAAACCCAATCGATGACCAATCTATTGCAACACATGGTCCATCTGTTGAAAGAATTCAAAAGCCAAAATTTCTATTGCTACTAGATTCAAAATTTCTCCTTACCTCCAACCGTCGACATGTTAATGTGTATGTTTAGAAGAAGAAATAAACAATATGCCCTCTAATAAGGAATTTTATGCATGCATACTTTCAATTGAATATGTATACTTACTTGCATTTAATTGAAAATCTAGCAATGCCTTAATTATTTATTTTTCTAGCCAAGTAACGTGTACTATCTTTTAATTTCTTGGAAAATCAAACTCAATTATTCATTTGTTCATTATTAAGCATTGATTTTGCAAATATTTCTACTTAGATTGATGAATTTTACAATCATAGAATTTGAAGTTGTTACTTCTAAAAATACTGCATGCTCGACCAATCGCATCTAGAGAACCGATGAATGTATTTGTCTTATGGTCTCTTTGCAACAATTTTATTTATATATTTTCTTGTTTTACATTGTTTGCTAAATTTTCTATTAAGACTTGGCAGGAAGTAAAATTATATACAGAAAGAGGAGACACAGCACAACGTGGAACTTTATCTTAGCAGTGAATTGGAGCAATTTGTTGGAGAGTCAAGATTACCAACAATGGTCAAGGATCTACTCTCGAATCTTACTCAACCAACGTCTCACATTTAGGACGCGTAGAAAATTTTACATCACTTTTTCATTTTTCAATTAACCAAATCTTAAATCCCGCATGTCTTCCATTTCTAGCCCCTCTTCTTTATTTTCTTTATCAATCTTGATACCCAGTTTCATTGTAACTCGATACTGGGACAGTTTAAAAAAATATTGCTCTTTAACTATGCATTTACTTCATTTCATCCAATACCTCTATTTGTTAATCCATAGTTTCAATTTCACTCTAATCCCTTCACTCTTTATCCTCTTAAAACTTTCATTTTTACTTCACTTCATTTTTTAATTTTATTTTCCTTGCTTGTTCAAGCCTAACCTTTTGCCTAGCCGCCACTGTCATTTTTAAAAATTTTGTGAGTATTGTTTTAAAATCCACTATCTTCTCGCTTTATCATAATTCTTTAACTACATATGGCCAGATTCTCATGCAACCCGAGATATGTAGGCAACTTGGAGATCGGAGTTCGGCCATAATTCTCCATAACATTCTTCATATATATCCTTCTAAGATCCAGTCGACTGAGACAAAATTAGGTTACTCGTCAACTTCTTTGTTCGAAAACTCTTTCATACTTTTCAGTCAAAGAGGGACAGTTGTTGACTCCCAATTTTGTCCCGCTTTTCTTTCAAGTCATCTCTTCTAAGTAATTTTGATAGCTTGAAAAATATATATGTATGATAGTCCTATAATTAGGAGTTTAAGAAAGTCCTGCAACTATTTGTATTATCTTATTAATTATGATTTATTTGATAAAACTAGATTTAGATATTTCCCAAAATATTATTTAAATGAATAATGTACAAAAATATAAAGAATTAAAGCAAATAATATCTGAAAAACATAAAGAATTAAAAATAAGGATAGAAAGACTACAATATAACATAATTGCCGGAGTTAGTAAAAACTCAATAAATGCACAAAAAGAAGAAGTATTAAATTTAGAATCAATAATAGATAGTCTAGAATATACATACCAACATGATTTATTGACAATTAAATAAAAAATGAACAAAGAAGAATTTATAATAGACGAAAAACATATGAAAATCACGAAGGATTAAAAATAAAAATAGTGTTTTCTAATTTAGGTAGAAGGTATAAGAAAATAGGTGAACATTTATATTTAATGCTAGAAAAAGAAGAATTAAAATTAGAAGATAAATAGACAGCTATGGTGAGAATAGAAAAAGAAAACGAAAAAATAGATGAAAAAAAGGAAATAGAAAAATAAAACAACAAACTACAGAAAAAATACGAAAAATAGAAGAAACTAAAAATAGTAGGATTGCTGAATTAGAAAAAGAACTACAAATGCTAAAAGATCTATATGAAAAAAGACAGAAAGAAAAAGATAAAGAACAAAAATTATTAAATGAGATAAATCAATTAAAAGAAAAAAATTAGAAATAGACAATAAAGAAATAGAAACCAAGGAATTAGAAATTAATACAATAGATATTGAAGAAACAGATAATTATGATTCGGAAGATAGTGAAACATATACAGAAATCTTAACAAATACAAAAAATTTAGGAATCAATGGAAAACAAGAAGTAATTAATGAAGAAAACTTAGAAAATATAAACACGGAAATAAACACTCTTGATAAAAAAGAAGATGAGATATACTACCTAGAACATTAGAAATAAGAAAACCTACATATTATAAGAATAAGTTTAAAAGATATAATCTAAAGAATGAATATGACAAATGGACACCAAAACAAATAGTTAATAAAAATTATAACTTTTTAGACTTAGATTGTGTAATAGATACAGAAAAAATAATACAATTATGGATAGGATATATGACAAAACAATTATTAGATAATAATATAAATGTAATAGATGCACCAGAATATATAGAAAGAACACTAATAGGAACAGTGAAATTATGGTTTTTAAATCTAACTGAAAATAGTAAAAGAGTATTAAGAACTGACAAACCCACAGAAGGAACATCATCAACAACCACAACTAAACTAACACCTATAGAATTATTAAAAAAATATGAAACAACTATAAAAGACGAATTTAGTAGCATGACAACAACAGAAGAAGAACAAAATGAAGAGAAAGATACAAATAGGAATTTAATGTTAAAATTAGCAATATGTAATATGTGCTACATAGATGAATATACTTGCGCATTTAAAGAATATTATGATAAAGGAACATATAATGTAGAAGAAAGTAAAGAAATAAGAAAATTATATTTTAGTAAATTACCTGAACCATTTAGTTCAAAATAATAAAAAGTTGGGATGAAACAAAAATAGTAGATACTCTAGGAGCAAGAATAAAATTTTTACAACAATGGTATAGAAACCTATGTGAAAAATATAGAGAAGAAATAAAAATGGAAAAAACATTAATAAGAAATTTAGCATGTTGCAAAGAGAAAATAACACCTCAATTTAGATGCGAAGAAAGATATTACAAGAAAAGAAAAAGGCATAAGAAATATAAGAAACACAAAAAATCAAAATATAAGTATACAAAACCAAGAAAAAAATATTATGTAAAAAATTATAAACATAAGAGACCATATAGGAAAAAGAAATCTATAAAGGAATGTACTTGTTATAATTGCAGAAAATTAGGATATTTAGCTAGAGATTGTAAATTACCTAAAAACCCAAAAAATAAAAAAATATCAAAAATAAAAATAGAAAATACAGAATATATGCAGATAGATTATATAGATTACGAATTAGAAAGTGAAGACAGTATATATGAAATTTCAGAGAATGAAACAGATAATGAAATAGATAGTGAATTAGATGAATTAAATGATTGAAGAAGATATACAAATAAACCAAATGACTGAAGAAGATATAAAAATAATAACAAAAGAAGAATATTTAAATAACGAAGGAACAGATCAAAAAATAATATTTGATAACAATGTATTTCATGAAATAAAAGGAAAAGAGTTAGACTTAAATGTAGAAAAAATATTTAAAATACCAAAAATAAAAAGTATATTTATTAGGAAAAAGGAAGAATATTACGTAGTAAGTCAAAAGGAACATGTAATAGACTGCAGATATGGAAAAGGTAAAGCTAGTATACCACTAGTAACAAAAAGGTTAATTAATAAAGAAATAAACAATATAAAAAGTAGAGGAGACCCAATAAAATATGTACACCTTGGAGGTACATAGATATTAATAAAAGCATGTTTTAGAGAAGGAATAGATACACCAATAGAATTATATTTAGCAGATGATAGGATTATAAGACCTATAGAAAAAAGCATAATAACTGCAATTAAAGGAAATTTAATATACCAAAAATTTAAATTTATAATAAGTGCAAATTATTCAGTAGCAATAACAGATAAAAATATAGATAAATCATTAGTATTATATTGGAACAGGAATAGAACTAACCCCAGGAAGTAAAATATTTACAGAAAGATGTACAAATCTATATGTATTAACAACAAAACATAAAATAACGGGAAAAAATAAAATTAATAAAATACAAATAGAAAGTCCTTTTGAACAATTCGTAAAAACAATTGACAATAATGATTATAGTTACAGAAATATAGACATAGAAGAAGATTTAGAAATAATAAATGATAGAATAAGTACAACAAAAAGAATAGCTTATGCAAAGACAGAATCATCAAATTCATCAAAAAGAACAAGTTATGAAACAAGTTCAATAGTTAATTTAAATCAATATTACATAACAGGAACAATAAATGAAAAGGAATATTTAATACTCTTAAATACAGGACAAGAAGAAAATTATATAGCAAAATATCTAGTAAAAAATGAGATAATAAAAACTGATAATAATATATGCCCAGATCTACCAAGAAGCTTAATAAACACTAAAAATATAGCAGAAAAAAATAATAATAAGAGTTAGAAAAATGAAAATAGAATTTGAAATAAAGGAAGAAATGCAAAAAGCAGACATAATATTAGGAATTAAATGGCTAGAACAAGTAAAACCATACAATATAGAACATACATAATTATCTATAACATATAATAGGGAAAGATTATTCCTAAGAAGATTTCTAACATGATATGAAAATATATGTATTAATGAAGATAGTAGTAGAAGGATATTATTGTAGATATTATACACCTATGATAGATACAGGAGCAGAAACTAATTTATGTAGATATAATTGTTTACCAGAAAGTAAATGGGATAAATTAAAAACACTAATAATAGTTAAAGGATTTAATAATGAAGAAAGCTTAATTACTTATAAAGCTAAGAATGTAAAAATACAAGTATGGGATAAAATACTAACAATAGAAGAAATCTATAATTATGAGCTAACATCAAAAGATATACTTTTAGGAATGCAGTTTTTAGATAAATTATACCCACATATAGTAACTAGAACAGATTGGTGGTTTACAACACTATGTAAACAGAAAGTAAGAGCAAAAAGAGTTATTAATAAAATAAGAAAGAAAACTGATTGGATAAAGGAAGTGAAAAAATTACACAAAAATTAAAAAATATAAAAAATACTGAAGATACAATAGAACTGGTCGTATTTTCAATAAATAAAAAGGAAATAACTATATTTTCAATAAACAAGATAGAAATAATTAAGAAAAAATTAGAACAATTATATAGTGAAGATCCATTAAAAGGATAGAAAAAACATAAAACCACTATAAAAATTGAATTAATAGATAAAAATAGCATAATAACCCAGAAACCATTAACATATAATTTTGATGATTTAAAAGAATTTAAAATGCATATAAAAGAATTATTAGAAAAACAATATATACAAAAAAGTAATAGTAAACATAATAACCCAACATTTATAGTAAATAAATATAGTGAACAAAAAGGAGGAAAAAGTAGGATGGTTATTAATTATAGAATTAAATGCAAAAACAATGACTTATAATTACCCAATACCAAACAAAATATTAAAAATAAGGCAAATACAAGGATATAATTATTTTAGTAAATTTGATTGTAAATCGGGATTTTACCATTTAAAGTTAGAAGAAGAATCTAAGGAATTAACCGCATTTACGATACCATAAGGATTTTATGAAAGGAATGTACTACCATTTGGATATAAAAATGCACCAGGTAGATATCAACATTTTATGGATAGTTATTTTAAACAACTACCTAATTGTATAGTATACATAGATGATATACTATTATATACAAAAACTAAAGAAGAACATTTAAAATTATTAGAACAGTTTACAGATATAATAGAAAAATCAGGAATAAGTTTAAGTGAGAAGAAAGAAGAAATTATGAAAAATCAGATAGAATTTTTAGGAATACAAATAGATAAAAGTGGAGTCAAAATACAACAACATACAGTCCAAAAAATAATAAATTCAGAAGAAGAATTAGATATAAAGAAGAAATTACAATCATTTTTAGGATTAGTAAACCAAGTAAGAGAATATATTCCAAAACTAGTAGAAAACTTAAAACCATTATAGAAAAAATTAAAAAAGGATGTATAATATAGATATAATGAAGAAGACCAAAAACAGGTAAAGAAAATAAAATTACTTTGTAAAGAGTTACCAAAATTACAATTTTCAGATGAAAATAAAAAATTTACATATATAGTAGAAGCTGATGCAAGTGAATATAGTTATGGAGGAGTACTCAGATATAGGTATGAAGAAGAAAAATTAGAATATCATTGTAGATATTATTCAGGAACGTTTAACGAAACAAAAATAAAATAGGAAATAAATAGAAAAGAATTATGTTCTTTATATAAATATTTAATAGCATTTGAACCATATATCGTATATAACAAGTTTATTGTTAGAACAGATAATACACAAGTACGATGGTGGCTAACAAGAAAAATGCAAAATTCAGTTACGACAAAGGAAATCCGGAGACTAGTATTAAATATACTGAATTTTACATTTGCAATTGAAGGAATCAATACTAACAAAAATATCATTGCAGATTACTTATCAAGACAAAGCTACTCAAACTGATTTCCTAATGGAAGAGGCTGATGCCAAAGATACCCAAACTGATTTATTGCTCCAAATGTTTAAACAAATGAAGTTATTACAAGAATGAGTTATTACACTAACTACTGAAGTTACAAATGTAAAAGTGCAAGTCGAGCACTATAAAAAACAAGATAATGTACAGGAAGAGCACATTAAAAAACTAGACCTAGAAGGTGACGATGAGAAACACCTTAAAACTCAAATTACTAACGAAACTTCAATTACAGCTGCAGGCACATCTAAAGGGAAAAATATAGTAACTCAAAATAGACTTGGAATAACTTTACTAGGAAATAAATAGTTATTGGGTAATAAGTATTTATTTTTATATAATGTATTTTTTGAATATTATCGATTGAAATATTTTTTATTTTTATCTTCTTGACTTAATATGTTTTATTAATTCATATTCTAAATTAGATATTATCGTAATTAAATTATCTAGTGTTCTAGGATCCTCGTTAGTACTATGTAATTTTTGTATTCTTGGTATAAACTATATAGTTGGGTTTTGATTTCTTTTAATGATTTATTCTTTTCGTAAGATGTATCCATTAATTTATGTAATTGTTAAATGCTTTGTAGTGATATTTATTAATTATTTTTCTCCGTTCTTGTATTTTTTTTATTTTCATATATTTTATTAATATATTCAATTTTACTAATATTCATATTTTGAGGGGTGATTAAATGGTAGTTGATTAAATGCTTTGCTATAATATTCTTTAGTTTTTTCTCTTAGTTTTTGTAAGTCTTCTATATTATTTTTAAGATATTCTAAATATTTTATATCTTTTGTTTTAAAATATTCAATTAAATTCGTTTTTATAAGATTTTCTGTTAATCTTATTTCTTCCATTTCTTGTTCCCAGTATTTTAGGTATTCGTAGTTTACCATTTTATTCTTCTAAAGTAAATGTATAATAATCTATTCTACTTGTACCATATTTAGTATCTTGTTTGAGGTTATTAATACTACTAACTATTTTTTTCTTGTTCTCTTCTTAATGAATTTTTTAAACTATCTAAACTTTTATCTTTGCTTTTTTCTAAATTTTTCAAGGTTTCGTCTATCCATTTTAATTTTTCTATTAGATTTTCCATTATTTCTCTAATTTGTTTTCTATAATCAATTTCTTTATGTAGCTCTTCTTAGTTTTCTCTAATTTTCTTAATATATTCTGACATTTTTAGTCTGTATAATATCCATCTGAATCTAAATAGTATTGGTGTTCATAATATATGAGTAAGTTTTCTATACTGTTTAATAATTCTTCCTCTTCATAATCTTGTAATTTTTCCCGTATTATTTTCTTTATGTCTATAATTTCTATATCTCTAAGTATATATAAAACAAGTATTTTATATTATCTGTCATTTAAGCTTGATTAAATGTTTTTTCATAATATTTTTCAGTTGTTTGTTTTAGTCTAAGTAGTTCTTGCATATTTTCATTAAGAAATTCTATATATTTTATATCTTTAGTTTCCATGTAATTGTCTGAATTTACTTTCATCTGTTTTCTATTAACTGTATGTTTCTTATATCTTTTCCCCTAAATTCTAGATATATGTAATTTATCATGGTAAGTATTTGTAAGAGTAGTTAGGTAGGCATGATGTGTAATTTATTCTAGTCATATAATATTTACCAAATGCTTTTTCTAATATGATTTTTCTTATATCTACTACTTTTATATCCTTAAGTGCATACAAAATAAGTATTTTAAATTTATCTACCATTTCGTCAGATAAATAATTATTCATTTTTCATAAAATTGCTATTTTCAAAATATTCCCTTCAATCATACACATAACAAAATATGATCATATTAGATTACTATATACTAAATCATTCTTAAATAACATGTTCGTCGGTCACTATTAGCACGGTAATTCAGATATTTTTTCCTTAAACAACGCCTCAACTCTGGCTACTCCCCACCACGGCTTCTTGCCTTATTGGTTTCACCTTTAGGATGACATAGTTCTTAGGAATTTTTCTCAGTTTCCACTTTGCTAATAAACTTCTTAACATGCCATTCTTCGAATAATTCTACTATAAAGTAACTAACATGAACTTATCTTATTATATTATGATAGTTAGGAATTATGAATTTAGCTATTCATAATAGTGAATAAATATACCTGTTCTGGTAAGTTTGATAATCCTAAGTTTTGTTCCTCCATAGATTTTTCCATGGAAATATACCTGTTTTTTTAAATAAATAAGCAAAATATTTGTTGTAGACAAGAGAGAGAGTTTTTGCTTCAACGCATGAAGGCTTACCCTTCATCTGAGCAAATACTTGTTTATTTATAGGCTGAAGTTGTAAACAAACTTTACATGCACGTGTCTATTTTAAAGACTAAAAACTTTAACAAAAATGTCAAAAAGGCTAGGCATAGGCTATAGCTATCTAACAAAAAAGTCTTTATCTTAACTTACTAAAAGACAAAATTGTTAATACCTAAGACTTTTTCTATACAAATTTTTACAATTTACGTAAAGGAAATTGTGAAAGTTATCTACATGTCACTTTCACAATTTAATAGCTTGTCTTCTCCATTATTTCGCTCCGTAGTTAGCTCCTTTTTGTTGTATCTACTATTTTTTTTATCTTCTTATCAGTGTAGCATCACATCTAGAATAAAGTTGTGCTTGCCACTACATCTGCTGCATATGTGGTCTTTGTAAATTTGGCCAACTTTTTCACAAAATTGATTCATAGCTTCTTCTGAAATAATTCCCTTACTGATAGATCTTGTTAATGGTTGTTCTTCTAGTCTGAGGAGTGTTAATTCTCATTTTCTAAGTTCTTTCATGTCATGGTCTCTAACTTCTTTGCAAGTTGAATAAATCAATGCTTGGTTCCTTGAATTATATATCCAAACTAAATTTTTATTTAAATAATTATTAAGTAACTCTGATAGTATATTGCTTATTCCAATAACTCTTTTGTTGTGGTAAAATGCTGGTATCTGCATTTTTGGTATCTCGATCTGTTCACATATTTCTTCCAGAATAATATAATCTCTGGTCATACCCATTTTGTATGGTGTGAGTAATTTTGTACTCATTTATTTTATAAAATTGATTAAGGAAGGGCAAAAGATTTTTTTTTTTCAAATAAAAATGGGCAACTTTAATAACATGACTAATTTGTTTAAACTATTTGTTAGGAACCTTTGCAAATCTTTATTACAAAATGATTTGAAATGACTTCCTTTTAACAATAATAAAGTTCTGCGTCATTTTTTAAAAGACTATAAAAGCTATCTTTATTTATTTTTTGCAAACGAGTGAATTTTTAATATGTTAAATATTTGTCTTATAGATGATTAACATAAATTATTTTAAAAGATATATAATGCCTCACTTATATCCTTCTTAATTTAATATCGATTGCTTTATCTAACTCAAGTTTGGTCGGTTAACCATAGTTGGTGGATCCTTTAGGATGTCTAAACCCTTTTCTTTAGGATAATTAGAACTCTTACTCAGAATCGGTAGTTAAGTAGACCTTAAAATGAAGTCTTAATTTGTTTCAATAACTTAGCTTACGTTAGGTGACCTAATTCACCGTAAAAATAATTAGTTGGCGACTTCCTTAATTAACTCAGAAGTTTTCCAATATGTTGTACACTATTTTGACCTCGTATTAAAATGTGGTATAATAGTACTGACTTCGCGGACCAACCTTAGGACATTCTCGGACTATGTGACCTAACTCACCCCATCCAAAACACACATTACTATCGGCTTTACACATACCTAGGTGATTTCTACCACATTCATTGCAAAGTGGATGGGTATGACCACTACTCACACTACCCTAGGTTTTGGAGCCTGGCGCCCCATTTCGGCGGTCATTTCTTAACTTTGGTACTGGTGCATTAGCTGAAGATGCAGCTGGGTCTAAAAACTTTGGATAAAAATGGGAACGGTTACCGCCTTCTAACTTTGGCTGAGCAAAACTAAATCTACCCGTTCTGGACCTATTGTTCTGCACTCCTTAACCTCACTATTTGACACCTCAGATACGAACTTGCTCATTCTAGACCTATTATCTGCTACTATATGGGGAGCATACCTGGCTAACTGAGTAAACTTGAGGAATACTCTTTCACACTCATGCTGCCTTGCCTAAGATTGATGAACTCTAATAATTTGGCTTCTCTCAGCTCTAAGGGAAAGAATCTATCTAGAAAAGCAGTAGCAAACTCTTCTCACTCTATGGGCATTAAAACTGTGCCCCTGTCTACCTTCCATTGCTTAAACCATGTATGAGCTACATCTTGTAGCTGATAGGCAGTTAACTTAGCACTCTCATAGTAAGTCACTCCTATAATATCTGTGAATTTCTAAACATAATTGAGAAACTCTTGTGGATCCTCTTTTGACTTAAATCCTGAGAATAGGGAAGGGTTCATTCAGGTAAAGTCCCGAATCCTGACTGCAACAGTATTGGCCACTGGGTTAGCCTGAACAACAGTTGGCCGTTCATTCTGAGCTGCTACAAAATTGGCTAGAGTAGTGAATGCAACGCTGAACTCTGCATGAGAGGCATGTTAGTCCAAGGGGTCTGCCTGAACGTGCTGAGGTGCTGACTGGTTTCCAGTTCTTCTTCCATTAGTCTTTTTGGGAGGCATGTTCTGTAATCGAAAGGAAAAAAAGGATTAGACTGAGAATTTAACTTGAGCTCATGCTCACTCGCACGACATGATTACTGAAAGAAGGAAAACTTTTTCTAAAATATCTCATAGCCTCCTATCCATAAGTGTAGCGCGCTACAAACCCATACACAGGACTCTACTCGATGCGACTTTTCAAACTCCCTAGGACACTGTTGAACCTTAGGCTCTAATACCAAGTTTATAATACCCTAAGTCTGTACCCCAAATGCTACACGGTGCTTACGACCCTGAAGGACCACAAGCTAACCCATGACTGATATCTGCAGTGAGCACTAAAATATGATACTGTAATAAATACAGAATAATAAGCTGAAATTCTATAAGGTTCAAAATCTATAAATACTGATAAAGTGTATCAACCGAAATAAGATTCTGTAAAATTAAATATTGTCTAGACTAATCTGAAAAACCCCTAATCTGAAACTGTCTGAAAGTAAAGTTGATGGGACAAGACCCCAATTAACTCTAACTACTGAAATACTAAACAAAAACATATCCTCGATAGATAAGGACTCACTAATAACACTGACACTACTGGTGGAATCTGAATATGTCTATGCGCGGTCGAGAACCTGAGTATATGAACCTATGATATGAGATATTATAGCGCAAAGAAAAAGTATGTGTGAGTACGTGAAATGTACTGGTATGCTAGATGAGGTAAGGTTGAATGCAAGGGTTCATATGCATGAACAATAGCTGACTGAAATGATATAGAGTAACTGAATAATCTGAAACTGCTGTAAATACTGAGTATGCAATACTGTGCATATATGTATATTGTAACTGAGCTTTTCTGAAGCTAAATACTGAGTTTTGATAACTGAGTAACTGATATCTGATGTTACTGATAACTGGATTACTGATACTGATTGACTGTATCTGACAGTCCTGATTCTGTAGAACTGAACTGAGTTTGATATTGAAGACTGAAACTGAAACTATAAGAGGTAATCATCTAATCGACGTGCCCCAAATAATATAAGATAACTGAGTTAGGGTCCAATCTATAACCCTAATTAAAAGGGTGCCAGTACCGTGCCACGAAAACTAACAATGGTTGTGAGTTACCCTAACTGGCAGGAAGACATTTTGTCAACCCTCACTGATAGAAAAACTCATGAGAGATGTGTCAACCTTTATCTAGCAGGAAGTCATCCCAACCTATGTTGCCTACGTAGTTCTGTAACACAGTGATTGCTACTAAGGGTCAAACCCTATACTAACAGAAATGCCCCCATCCCTGGGTTCTCTTAGTGCTGAATCCTACTCCCAACTGAAGACACTGAACTTATCACTAGACTGTACAAGGCTTGACTGAACTGTTACTAAGCATGTTAACTGACTGGATTGGACTGATACTGAGTTTCACTAAGTTTTGTAACTGACTGAGTACTACTGATCGTGACACGACTGATACTACTCTGTAACTGACACTGGCTCTAGGTACACATCTAGACTGTCGGGTATTAAATATTCACAGGACTCGATAGCATGAAAAGTAAAGCATCACATGATCTTTCAAAATATAACAATGTACACGTGTTCATATTTCATCTATAGAGACATTTTATCAAACACTTGTAGGGCATAAGCTTGTACATATACTAACATGTCATGATTTCATCATTTAATTCATATGAACATTCTATCAATCACTTGGGGAGCACAACCTAATGCACATATTCATGGATAACATATAAACATGGCAACTACAATGCCCAACTTGCAATTTCATGGGCTTAACATGCTATTCATATAATTTTCCCTAAATACTATTCTATTTTCATGAATCTTATCATAATCATGGATTAAAAACCAAATTAACATCATAGATACATTAATCACTTTGTAAATTCAAGGGTTTATCAAGATAATCACATATTCATCACACATGATACTCAATTTCATGAAACTTGCACTTAAATCATGGATTGAAACCCAACTAATATCATGAACATGAATTCAATCTAATTCGAACATGAAAATCATAAATCTAAGATCTTGTATATTTTAAAAGGGATTCTTGGACTCTATGGGTGAAAGGAACCCATAGATGAACACCTAACATACCAGGGTATCTTAATTCTTGAAGTTCTTGGAGGAATTTTTGAGATTGACCTTGATTTCTTGAGAGCTAGGATTTGCTAATTGAGATATAATGATTTCTTTCTTGAGATAAGTGAACAAATAATAAGATAATAGGCAATTTAGGGCTTTAATCCCATGTTTAGACTGACTGAAATGAGGGAAAAAGACCCAAAAACCCTTGGAAATTAAATCTCATAATTAACTAAAAAATTTCCAATTTTCACCCCTGACATAGCGCCGTGTCACTAGAAATTGACATCTGAGAATTTGGCTTGTGGTATGACGCGGCACAATTGCAGTCCCTCACTAGAAACTGATAACTGGGAAATGGGACATCGGCGCAATACGGTGGTATCGCGAAGGCTCATTGAAAATTGACAATTGTGAAAATGAGCCTTGGCGCGACGCTTCAATATTGTGGAGCAACACTGGAATGTGACCATTGCCATTTGGCTGGCCTCCGCGATGTGCTAAAGTACCAAGTGGTACACTGTCTTACAAAAATGGCTCTAACTCTTCAACCGAATATCGGATTTGGGTGAATTTTATATCGTTTGAAAGTTAGTTGAATTTTCTATGCAATGACAGACTCTAAATTGAAAAATACTGAGTATTTAAAATATTTTATATGGAATTACTCATGTAATAAGACTTAAATTTAGTTAGGGAAATACGGGGTATTACAGCTTCGGTCAACCCCTTAGGAGATTTTATCCTTTCTTTTATGTACAAACTACATTTGACCAGAATTCCCAAGAAAGGGATACGTAGGCATCCTATGTCAGCTTCAGTCAACCCCTTAGGAAAATTTATCTTTTCCTTTTAAGTACGAACTATGTGATGACTTGAATTCCCAGAAAGGGATACGTAGGCAACCTATGTCGGCTTCAGTCAACCCATCAGATTTTTATATATATCTCTAGAGTAGTCCTGAACTACGTTTGACCTGATTTTTGCTTCAATGGGATACATATGTGTCCCAGCGTTCGATCATATAACCCCAGGAAATGGAAACTGGGGCAGAATTTTTGAGAAGGAATCTCAAAAACTCATAAGAGAAAGATCATAATCAAATAAAGAGAACGAAGACCAATAAGGACTTCGAACAACATTAAAATGGGCCAGAAATTTTGAGAGTGGCTTAAAAATTTCCACTAAACACTAGAATATATTTCAAATCACCTAGCACCAGAGATCAAAGTCAAGTTTTGGGAAATCACTAGGTGTGGCCAAGTCTAAGTAGACTAAATCTCTGTCTATGACGAAACTTTTGGTAGAAATCATCATCGACAAGATGAATCCCTAAATGTCCTCCATCAAATGCTAGATATAGTCAGAACTAAGAGAAAGATGTTCGTTGAGCTAGTACCTGACATGACTGGTAGATATTTTCTAAAAGCTTTTACAAAAGTTTTTGAAACTAGTTTTTAAAATTAATGCTACTTTTAAAAATCTATACAAATATTTTTACTTAATGATTTCCTAGACATCTATCGGCACGGGGAGTCATACTGGGAGTCCTAACATAACGGGGCACCCGAAAGATGGCGAGGAGTAAACCAAGGATCGAAGGAGGTCAACATGGAGCAGTTTCACTCAGACTTATCATTTTTTTGTGGATGCAGGGATCAATACACAAAGATGGGAATCTTTTTCAAAAAATTCCAAGCGAGTTGCGAGCCATACCAAAGAATATAATGCTTAAGAACTTTATTTTTTAGTATCCCTAAAAATGGGTTTAATACCTATTTATCGAGGACCCTTTGAATTGTCTATCTCATTTCTTGAGACTATGAAGGAAAAATAAATGCGTCTTATCTTCTTTATGAATATTGTATTTAGAATTTTTCTAAAAATAGTCGCTAGAAAAAGCGACTTTGTGCCTACTAAATGTTTGTCTTGAGCGCATGTGCATTCAAAGGAGTCGGCACAATAAATATAAATAATCAGAAGAATGACTTAATTGGAGGAAGAGCAGAAAGTCATCCTCAAAATTCACCTTGAAGCGAAGCAAAAAGTATTTGAGTAATCCCCAAACAAGGATTTTACCTCATTTACTTGCATTAAGTGGATCTGCTATTTAATTAGTCATTCAAAAAGAGAAGACAAATAGCAGAATAAGTCATTTAAATTATAATGCTCAGTATCTGTCATTAAATTGTTATAAATTTTGACTATGGTCGCTAGTGAGAGAGACATTATATCTACTAACTGTCTATCTTGAGTACATGTACACGTAGAAAGCAAAACGCATATAAACGGACTCAGGTGAAACTGATTTTAAATCACCAGAAGAACCATTTCATATCATTCTATTACCAAGAGGTTCATGCCGAGAAGGCTATTTCATATTACGTCATTACCGAGAGGGCCATTTTATGCCATACTGAGAGGGTTATTTCATATTATTTCATTACCAAAAGGGCCGTAGCATTCAATATCTATTGATATGCGAGATAGCATACGTTGGAGTTGAGGAGATCATTAGCACCTAATATTTGTTGACATGCGAGATAACATACACTGGCGTCGAGGATATCATCAACACCTAATATCTGTTGACACGCGAGATAGCATATGCTGGCGTTGAGGATTTCATGAGCATTAAGTATCTGATGACATGCGAGATAGCATACACTGGCATCAAGAATATCATCAGCATTAAGTATCTAAAGACATGCGATATAGTATACGCTGGCATCAAGGGTATCATCAATATTTAGTATCTGTTGACACGAGATATCATATACTGGCATCGAGTATGTCATCAGCATCTAATATCTTTTGACACGCGAGATAGTATATGCTAACTTCGAGGATATCATCAACATTAAATATCTGTTGACATGGGAGATAACATATGCTGGTGTTGAGGATATCATAGCATTTAACATATGTTGACATATGAAGATAGAATACTCTAGCGTCGAGGATATCTTATTATTTCATGAATCAACATTTGAATGCAACAAAAGCATGTGATTTAAAGGGATATTTTTAAGTCGCTATCTGATGACGGATGACATATGACATTTCCTAGAAATTGACAATCTGAGGGTCATATATACATCATATTATTTAAAATAGCTTAGTGTGCAAGATTACCTATGAGTTGAAAGTCCATAGGTCATTTGTAAGCTGCAATAACATCCTAACCGAATAATGTGCAAGTTTACCCAAAGATCGATAGTTTGAAGGTTATCCATAAGTCGTGACTAAATCCTTACCAAAGAATATGTGAGATTATTAAATTGATATATCTAAGGGTTCTCTATAAGATGTGTCATATCCAAGATCGATTATGTGCAGGATTACCCAAAGACTAGAAATTTGAGAGATATCTATAAGTCAAATTGTATTCAAGGTCGAATGATGTGCATGAATACTTGAGAAATAGCAATTGGAGGGATATCTGTAAGTCATCTCTTATCCAAAGTCGGATAATATGCAGGATTACCTAAAGGCTACCAATTCAAAGGATATTTGTAAGTCGTCTCGTATCCAACATCAATAATGCACAAGATTATCCAAAGATTGTCAATTATCAATTTAGGGGAAATCTATAAGTAGTATCGATACAAAAGATGCGCAAGACTTATTCGAGGTCATATGCAAAGAATCATTATTAATAAATGGAGAGGTTATCATTCCACATATAATAAGCATTATAGATGAACAAAAGGGTTGCCGCATCAGCACACGATTACACGGTTGCAGGGACTATTCTGAATATACTATTGTTGGTGTCCAAAAGGGCCACCCCACTTTGAAAACATATTCAACCAACAAATGATCTAATTATGCAACAACCAAAAGGGTTGTTGTGTCTGTTGTTACAAGTTATTTCCTTTCAAACAGGTAAATGAGAGGATAACTTTGGTTTTTAGGCAATGACTCACGTGGAGATATGGTGAAAGACTATATACCCCTTTTGTGAATTATGTTTGGCACTAATAATTTTTGTTTGAGACATTGTCGAGAGCATTCGAAAGGATGAAAATCTAAAATCAAAACCGTAGGTGCAGATGACTCCAAAAAGTACGTAATACAACATGGAACTTTTTTGTAGTAGTAAAACAAGACATAGTCTGAAGAGGGACGTCAAACTCCTTAGATGCGAGCTAAAAGATGATCACCACCACCATCAAACCACACCCCTATTAGAAGGCATGTGGATATTTTGGGATATTCTATTTTCATCTTCACTTTTGGGATATTTCTAAACTCATACCGAGGGTAATCTTCTTTTTCTTTCAAATTTGGATGACAACACACCTAGAGTTTTGGAAATTATGTCCAGGTAAATTTTTACCTATGGATGTGAAGAGCTCTACATTCATAGCTAAGAGGTTACAAGCCACTTTTTCATAACTCGAATAGCTTGTCACTCATTTCGAGTAAAAAATCAATTAAAATAAAAGACTATTTTTTTTCCACCGATCGAATCAAACTACAAAAAGTTTGATTCCCTGAGTGTTGGTGATATGTAGGCTGGGATCTTTGTTGAAAACTCGACTGCATTTCAACCTTCCCCCAAATCCCTTTATTCTCCAGCTTTTAGGTTTCATCAAAACTAAAAAACTAAGATAGCTTATGAATATTTTGAAAATCATGTTTTAAATCAAGCTTTATGAACTACAAGTGCCCTGAATTCTCATGTAACCTGAGATATGTAGGAAACCTGATATCGAGGTCTGTCCATAACTCCAAAACTCGTGCGATGCCAATCTCTTTGGGAAACGAATTTGTAGTCAGACAAAAATAAGAAATGTCAAACTCCCTTTGCCTAGGGTTACTTGCATCCACCCTACCCAAAGAGAAGAGGAAGTTGTTGACACCTAATTTTTACCCTCCATAACTAACTTTAATTCTGAGTTTCTTTGATTTTCAAATAAAATTACAACATTTATTTTATCCGAATAAAAACTTTCCAAAGTATTTACCTGGGTAACTTTTTTAATTTTAAGTAAAGATCATATATTATTGTATTCAATTATACGAAATTATATAATTTTATTACGTAAATATTTAGTTTATAAAATATCGGATTTTAATCAAGGACTATCTTGAAAATAGATTTAAATGATTAAAATCTTGATTTAAATATAATTTATTCTAAAACATAGTTGATTTGGATAAATATGTGTTTGATTTTATTAAATTGAGAAGCTCGGTACTAAACGAGGTATTAATTTGTATCGAATTTCAATTGAATTTAGTCAATTTATTTAATTTGGTCATAATTGAAATCAAATTAGCCACAATTGCAACGCAATTGACTAATTGATTTTCAATTTGGTCAAAAATTAAATAAAATTGACCAACTCTTAAGCTAATTGGGGTTATTTTTCAAATAATCCCAAGTATATATAATATACCCTTTCCCAAAATAACCAAACCAGCCCAAAAATAAATTAACCCAACAATGTCAACCGACCCATTCTAAAACAACCTTCTCAGTCTATCAACAATTAGATCCAACCCAGGCCTTTCTCATTTATCTTCTCCTTCAGCAAACAGCCGATGATATTAGTGATCCAACAACACACGCACAAATAGCCAACACCATCGACTTCAAAAATACAGTGACTAAACAACAATCAATGACAACAGTAAAAATTGTGACACCAACTCCGACCCTTTTCAAGGTGTGGATTTAAGGTCGAATCCTTTTCAAGAAGAGGAGGATGATAAAAGCCAAATGGCTATCATAAATTTTTATGCTATCATTTGAGGCTAACACATGGATAATCCGGTCTTGTACACATTGAAGGCCTGAGAGTATGCATGGGGATGTCATTTCAGATACTCAATAAAGCAATTCTGTGTGTGAAAGGTCGCTTGGAGGCTTTCCTTAATGACTACCCGAGGCTCCAAAGGATTGCAAGTGTTGAAGTGTGAATAAGAATTCCTCACACTCCATGACCGCCCCTCATTAAGGGTGTTTTGGTCCTTTTCTGTCATTTCTTTACACTCTATAGGAGCCCTTTTTTACTAAGGGTAGTTGGTCATTTGATGTAATATTTATAAATAGACTCCTTAGGCTTATTTTCTCATTAGTTTTTGATTATATTTTGACAAGAGATATTCTTGAACTCCATTGGGAGTATTTTTAGTGTAGGGCTTGGAAAATCCACCCGAAACTAGGGCAAGTGGAGTGTGGATTCACTTGGGTTGCATTTTATCTTAGAAACGTTGGTGCTTGAGGAGATTGATTTTCCTCTTGTGTCTACGTAAGAGTGTGGTATTGCTATTATGGGTTTTAGGGTCCTAGTGTTTGATACACACTTTAATTCCTAAATGCTTATAATTGTTTATGTCTTACTATTTATCCTTTACCTTTTTGCATTTTAGTTTGATGTTTGTTTCTTATCTCGGCTTCATCTTGTTTCTTTAGGTTAGTTTTCATCTTCATAGGTAGTTTCTATATCAAACTCTGACCCATTCGCAACCCATATCAGCAACCAAAGACTCCGAACCGAACTCAACCCATCGACCCACGTAAACCACAGTTCAGCCACCAACGTTTAAAATTTTAACCCATATAAATGGTACAATTTACATCACAAAAAAACCCTATCCTTAAGTTCAAAATTCAAATTCCCCTTCCTAAAATGTCAAAACTACACTTTGATTTTTTCAATCCCACATTGGTGGGAGCTCAAAATGGAGCCCCCAATTATTTCGATATAAATTGGATTATAGAACAAATTGGGACAAGGCTAGAAGGCTAGAAAAAGCTCTTAAGAAAAGATCATTTTTGTAAAAAAAAATTAGTGAAATTCGTTGATTCATCGAATTTCTCAAATGGACGGCAACGCTTTTCGATTGTGGTCGAGCTTTCGTTGAAGTTTCAAGTCTCGTTTTTCTGCTCCAAAATAGGTAATATTTCATTCCATTTAGTCTCGTTATTTTCTTCTCATTGATATGTTAGCTTCTTAGCTTTATAATCATATCGTTAGTAGTCGTAATGTGCTGAGAATTGCTTGCCATAGAGGCCTTAGAAGTCGTAAGTTTGATTGTTACCGTATTCTTATTGCGATTATCATTTTATGTTATCTATAAGCTGCTATATCTTGTAAAAGGTTCTTCCTATGCGTTTAAGTTAGGTTTTCTTCCTACTGTGAGGACTACTAAATTATAAGTTCTGTGAAGCTAGTTCAGTTGAGTTTAAAAACCTGTTGATTACTTATGTTAAAAATTGTGCCTCGATAAATTTTTCACAAAGTTTGCTTGGAATTTTTTCTATGTTAAAAAAATAAAATAATGATTTTGGTTTTGTTCTGTTTATATGTGTTTTAGTAACCGACTTAAGTTATTTTGGTTGTAATCTTACGATTAGGAATACAATGTGTTTTTAAAGTGTTGTGTGATGGTTTTAAAATCTGAAAGATAGGGTCTTCCTATCATAATTGAGTGGTACTTGTAACTCACTCTCCATTCGCTAATCTAATTTTGAATTGGTATTCTGGATCTCTGTAGTACCCCGTACTTTTTCCTAGCTCAAATTCATTCTTAGAATGTTAAGGGAGAGATTCAAAGATGAATACCTTTATATTTCATGTGGTATTTTATATATTTAAAATTTTCATTGTGTGAGAAATTGAATAAGCTTTCCATCAACACCAAATTTGCCTAATTTCGACACTCGGTAAAGGAGTTAAGACGTTTTTAAGTTGATAGTGTGCCACCTGGGCACTTGGCGCGTCGCGGAGGCAAGAAAAATGATAATCGTCGATTCCAGTGGCCCTTCGCGATAGCCCCACATCATGGAGAAGCATAAATTCCCAAATGACCCTTTCCAGTGGACCTCCACGATATTGGCGTATCGCGGAGTGGTTCATTTTCCTCTTTGTCAAAATCCAGTAGCCCAACGCGATATTGGTACGTTGCACCAATGGCCTAAATGGCATTTCAAAGGGGCACCGTGATGGTGGCGCATCGCGGAGAATGTCCAGTTCCCACTCATCCATTTTCCAATAAGCCACTGCGAGAGTGGCGCGTCGCGGTGGCCACCCAATTTGGAAAAATATTTTTTTTAGTCCCGACTTAGAGTTTAAAGGGGGTATTTGGGTCAATTTCCAAGGTCCCAATTCATCCAAAACAAGGAATTAAACCTATTCTAAGCACTTTATGCCCAATTTCATCCATTCTTTCTCAAAGTAAAACCCTAGAACTCCAAAGCTTCTTCTCCAAGAAATCCAAAATCCTCTATAGTTTCTCCAAGAAAGCTTAAGATTGAGGATTTCCAAGACAAGATAATCAAGAACTCATCTCCAAGAACTCAAATAGGAATCAATAACTCAAGTTTCTTCACCTAACCATCTATCAAGGTATGTGGGGTTAATGAAAAAGGATCCTATTCCTTCCTTGTGCCCAAAACCAAGCTTTTAATTACAAATTCATATGATTTTGAATGTTTATACATGAATATCAAATTAGTTTTCACACCCATTGTTGCTACTTGCAAGATTATGAGTATTAAGATATTTTGAAGATGAATTGCATGTCTATTTTCATATTTTCATGCCTATTACAGTAAATTACAGACTTTGAGATTAATTATCATTGTTTTCATTATCAAGCATGATTATTATGATGTTTTGACATGAGATTAATGCATGGGTTGCTATCCCAAGATTCAATATTATTATTTCAAGAAAGATGATGCTTTAAGCATCTTATGAGCAAATTATTGATAGATTTTTAATAAAACTTTGATATTTCAATCATTGATTTAGTTTTGGAATCTACTTTATAGATTTATTACAGATTATAGAATTCAGATCAACTTTATTTACAGATTTTATCAGATAAATGGATAATTGGTTTTAGATAAACCCTTATGCTAGTTTTAAAATGAATTTCCAATAGAATGAGCGTAACAAGTAAAAAGGGAGTAGTAGTTAGCACTAACTGGAAGTATGGGTTTAGCGCATCCTACTTCCATAGAACTACATAGCCAACGTAGGTACAAATTATGAGATTATTCCCAGTCCAATATGGATGAAAGATTTTGCTTGTGATTGATTGCATGGGTAGGTTATACTCCCTGGCAAGAGTATGACACCTCTCCCCAACGTGAGGTTTCTTTCTTAGGAAGACGAGACGTTGGACTCCATGTTAAATCACATGGTTTATGTCGGTTAATAGAACCTCCCTATCAGAAAAGATTTTTAGAATAGTTTTAAAGTATACTCCCTAATAGTAAAGCTTAACAGAAGAGATTTGCAGCAAAAATTTTAGAAAACCAAGTGTAAAGGCTCATGAATTTACTTAGACTATGCATTATAGAAAGACTTTAGCTACCATTTTCATCTTTTAGATTTTAGATTTTATAGTGAGTACTTTCTACACTTAGACAATATGATTTAAAGGAAGAATAAAAGTACTAGACAATATGATTTAAAGGAAGAATACAAGTACAACTTTTAGATTTAAATGTTATGACTTACTAGATTTATAAAGTATGATTTGCTTCTTATTACTTCTGATTTCAGTGTTTCAGATATTCTAGCTTATGTGAGTCATTAGCATTTAGCAGGTAATGTTTTACAAATTTTTGATGATTGATATTATGTTTTACTTAAGCATTCACCCCTATATACTCAGTACATCCTCAAAGTACTGATCCAAACATACGTCTATGTGCTACATTGTCTTATAATGTAGGTTCAGGTGCTCAGGATCAGCAGCTTGAGTAGTTCGAGCATCTCTATCTATATCCAACAGTTGGTGAGTCCTCATAGTTCAGGGACCTTTTTATTCCGATTTTGCATCTTAGTATTTCATATGATTCAACATTTCTTTTTACACTGTTCAAGTTAGTTGGGGGTTTGTCCCAATAACTCTCTAGTTATGAGTAGTAGAGGCTTGTCAGACTACTAGTTTTGATTCAGATTATGCTGTTTTGATTTTTCAGATATTATTCTCAGATATTTCAGATAGTTTCCATATTTTAGCATGAATTTTATGTCTATACTTTTATTTGTATGGGATCTAGGATCAGTAGTATGCAGACAGGGTTAGCTTAAGGCTACTCGTAGTCTTGAGAATCGTATGACATTTTGAGACCAGGTTTCGAGGCATTACAAACTTGGTTTCAAAGCCTAAGTTTTAGAGAGTCTTAGGGAGTCAGATAAGCCGCAGTACATAGAGTCTTGATCATCGATGTGAAGTGCGCCATATCTATAAGCAAGAGGATGTGGAGTATTTTAGGAAATCATCCCTTCTTTCATGATCTATCGTGCATTCATTGTCTCTATCTGCTTCTAACTCATGCTTTCACGTGATACAAAATGCCTCATCATCGAGCTAATGCACGCAGAAATAATAACCAGCCACCTCAGCCCACAAATACTTTGAATGAGAATGTGTCACATGCAGAGTTTCAGGATGCCTTTCAGGCGCTAGCCCAATCTATGACAGCTAATATTCAGGGCAACCTTCAGGCTAAAGTCCTACTTCAGCAAGAAGGGGACTTAGCCTCAACCATAATTTGAGATTTTATGAGAATGAACCCGCCGAAATTCTTTGGGTCGAAAGCAGGTGAGGACCCACAACTTTTCTTAGATGAGGTGAAGACGATCACCCAAATTATGCATATTTTTTAGGAGGAGAGTGTAGAGTTATCATTCTATAGATTGAAAGATGTAGCTTTCAATTGGGTGGTTATGTAGAGGAATGGTAGAGGTGAGAATGCATCTCCTATGAGTTGACAGGTATTTCAAGATGATTTTCTAGATAGGTTCTTCCCACGTGAGATGAGGGAAGCTAAGATAGAGAAGTTTGTAAATTTGAGGCAGGGCTCTATGATAGTGAAGGATTACTACCTTAAGTCTAATCAGTTGTCTAAGTATGCCCTTGATACGATGGCTGATCCTAGGGCAAGTATGAGTAAGTTTGTTACTGAAGTGTCCAGATTGGTAGTCAAGGAGTGTAGGACTGCCATGCTTATTGGAGACATGGATTTTTCTAGATTGATAATGAATGGTCAGCAGATTGATGATGTATTTTGGATCTCTGTAATACCCCATACTTTTTCCTAGCTCAAATTAGTTCCTAGAATGTTAAGGGAGGGCTTCAAAGATGAATACCTTTTTATTTCATGTGGTATTTTCCAGATTTATACTTTCCATTGTGTGGAAAATCGAACAAGCTTTCCATCGATACCAAATTCGCCCAATTTTGATACCCGATGAAGGAGTTATGACGTTTCTAAGTTGACAGTGTGCCACTTGGGCACTTAGCGCGTCGCGAAGTCGGGTAAAATGACAATCGTCAATTCTAGTGGCCCTCCGTGATAGCCCCACATCGTAGAGAAGCCCAAATTTCTAATTATCACTTTTCAGTGGACCTCCGCGATATTAGCGCATCGCAGAGTGGTCCACTTTCCCATTTGTCAAAATCAATAGCCCAGCGTGATATTGGCGCCTTGCGCCAATGGTAAAAATGGTATTTCAAAGGGGCACCGTGATGGTGGCGCATCAGGAGAATATCCAGTTCCCACTCGTCCATTTTCTAGTAAGCCACCGCGATAGTAGTGCATCGCGGTGGCCACCCAATTCAGAAAAATGTTATGTTTTTCAGTCCTGACTTAGAATTTAAAAGGGGAATTTTGGTCATTCTCAAAGCTCCAATTCATCCAAAACAAGGAATTAAACCTATTCTAAGCACTTTATTCCCAATTTCATCCATTCTCACTTAAAGCAAAACCCTAGAACTCCAAAGCTTCTTCTCCAAGAAATCCAAAATCCTCCATAGTTTCTCCAAGAAAGCTTAAGATTGAAGATTTTCAAGACAAAATAATCAAGAGCTCATCTCCAAGAACTCGAATAGGAATCAATAACTCTAGTTTCTTCACCTAATCATCTATCAAGGTATGTGGGGTTTATGAACAAGGATCCTCTTCCATCCTTGTGCCCAAAACCAAGCTTTTAATTACAAATTGATATGATTTTGAATGTTTATACATAAATTTTAAATTAGGGTTCACACCCATGATTGCTACTTGCAATATTATGAGTTTTTAATATATTTTGAAGATGAATTGCATGTCTATTTCATATTTTCATGCCTATTACAGTAAATTATAAATTTTGAGATGAATTATCATTATTTTTATTATCAAGCATGATTATTATGATGTTTTGACATGAGATTGATGCATGGGTTATTATCTCAAAATTTAATATTATTATTATTTCAAGAAAGATGATTCTGTAAGCATCTTATGAGCAGATTATTTATAGATTTTCAGTAAACCTTTGATCTTTCGATCATTGATTTAGCTATGGAATCCACTTTATAGATTCATTACAGATTACAGAATTCAGATTAGCTTTATTTATATGTTTTATTAGATAAATGCATAGCTGGTTTTAGATAAAGCCTTATGCTAGTTTTAAAGTGGATTTCCAACAGAATGAGCGTAGCAAGTAAAAAGGGAGAAGTATTTAGCACCGAGATGGAAGTGTGGGTTTAGCGCATCCTACTTCCACAGAACTACGTAGCCAATGTAGGTACAAATTATGACATTATTCCCAGTCTAATACAGATGAAAGATTTAGCTTGTGATCGATCACATGGGTAGGTTATAATCCCTGGAAAAAGTATGACACCTCTTCCCAACGTGAGGTTTGTTCCTTAGGAGGAAGAGATGTTAGATTTCATGTTAGCTCACATGGTTTATGTCGGTTAAGAGAACCTCCCTATTAGTAAAGATTTTCAGAACAGTTTTAAAGTATTCTCCCTTATAGTAAAGCCTAACAGAAGAGATTGCATAAAAGATTTTAGAAAACTAAGTGTAAAGGCTCACGAATTTATTCAGACTATGCATTATAGAAAGACTTTAGCTACAATTTTCATCTTTCAAATTTCAGATTTTAGAGTGAGTCCTTTCTACACTTAGACAGTATGATTTATAGGGAGAATACAAGTACAACTTTTAGAATTAAATGTTATGACTCACTAGATTTATAAAGTATGATTTGCTTCTTATTACTTTTGATTTCAGTGTTTTAGATATTTCAGCTTGTATGAGTCATTTACATTTAGATTGCAATGTTTTACAAATATTTTATGATTGATATTATGTTTTACCTATTCATTCACCTCCATATACTCAGTATATACTCAAAGTACTGATCCACATATGCGTCTATATGCTATATGTACGGGTGCTCAGTTTCAGCAACGTAAGTAGTTCGAGCATCTCCATCTACATCCGACAGTTGGTGAGTCCTCATAGTTTAGGGACTTATTGATTCGGATTTTGCAGCTTAGTAGTTCATATAATTCAATATTCTTTTCAAACAGTTCAAGTTAGCTGGGGTTTTGTCTTAGTGACTCTCTAGTTATTAGTAGTAGAGGCTTGTCAAACTACTAGTTTTGATTCAGATTATGCAGTTTTGATGTTTTAGATATTATTCTCAGATATTTCAGACATTTTCTGCATTCTAGTATGACTTTTATGTCTATACTTCTATTTTTATGGGATCTAGGCTCAGTAGTATGCAGACAGGATTAGCTTAAGGCTACTCGTAGTCTTGAGCATCGTGTGACATTTTGAGACCAGGTTTTGGGGCGTTAAAATCTCGGATGTGAATATCAAGTTATATGTGCATTTCATTAAAACTGTTTGTGGTATTTGAAGAGTGTATTCCAACATGTTTGTTCAGATTAAGTGTTCCCCAAAAATCTTTATTAGTTGTTAAGTATAAGGATTCAATGAAGGGATAAAAGCCCTTTGAATTTCCTTGAAATAGTCTATCTAGATCTTTGTGGAGTCTTTGAATATAGATAGTTCATGTGTTATTTTTTAAAAAAACTAAAAAAATTAAGTGACTATTAACTATGTGATTGAGTGTAAAATTTGACTTTCTACGCCTAAATTCGTCGTGCTTTACCCCAAAAGTATATATCTGTTTATCTTGGGATCGATTTGGTTTGGATAAGAAGGTATTATATTGCTAGAGGTCCTTTGTGTTATTAGACAAGTTAGATTTATCGTCAGATCATGAGCTTTTAAGAACATGGTTTCATTATTTATTTCTAGTGATTTCTTTTGAAACAAATTAGTAGCAGAGTATTGTTTTGCTTCAGTATGTTCCTCTTTCGATTTTTGTGGATCATTTTAAAGTTTCAGTCTTTTCTCTATATGTTGGGAATCATATTTCGACTACTATTAAAATCACTCCAATAAGTTACAATTAGTTTGCATACTGATATATAGTCGACTCTTCATGTATGATGATCCATTTTCGCCAATTATGTGGTCTAGAATGATTTTAATCCTTACTTTTCTTCCTTTGCATGTGAATTTTTTTTGGAGTCTACAATGGACTCTATTCTGTTGCCTTTCCAATTAGGCCAATAAGGCCTATCTCCTCAAAGTCTAAGGCCAAAGGCGATCTTATGACACACAAATACGAGGAAGTGAAAAAGGAAAAATGGGTCAAAACCCATTGATGAAATCACTTGATTTTTTCCTTCATTGTATTTTATTTATTTATTTATTTAAGTTATTTATTTGGGCCTCGACGCCAAAGTTATAAATTAATACAAGTGAAGCAGATTATGGGCCTCAAAGGTCCAAAAAAGTTTAGGACAGGTTGTGAGAAAAAATTCCAAATGAATAGTTTAGGACAGGTGCAGATGGGCCAAAAACCCAATTAGATTAGGACAGAGATTTGGGCTTAAGAGCCTAAATCACTTATTTCTTCCCTCTTCCCCTTTTTTTCTATGCTTATTTGCTATTTTGACTTTAATTTTCTTAGGTCTAGTTAAATTCCCTACAAAGTCGTTAAAAACTAATTTTGCATAAACCTCAAAAAATGTTCCTTAATCAATTTTTTTTCAACAAGCTATTTTTATTTTAGAGGTTAGTCAAAAGAATTATTTTCAAATAGTTCGGATAACTGCAAGTTAGCAAACATTTTAGGTGTCTTAAAAACCTTCCTGAGATGTTAATGAGAACCGCTTACCTAGAATTTCAAAACTTAAATGATTTAGTCTGCTTTGAGTCATTTGAGTAATTTCTAAAGGTTTTCTTGATTTTCCTAAATAAATTAAGTGACGACTATTCTCGAGTTGAAATTTTTTTTGAAAGTATTTTAACTTGTGAAAAACTCGATAGTCATTTCTCCAAAAAATAGGAAAAAGTATTCCTATGAAGAAGAAGGGAAATCTTGACAAAGACACTTGTCGTTTCTGCAAAAAAAAAGAGACACTAAAAGAAAGATTTCCTAAAATACAAGAAGTGGCTCCAGAAGAAAGGTAATTTTACTTTTGTATGTTATGAATCTAGTTTCATTAAAGTTTCTGATAATACATAGTGGATCGATTTTAGTTCCATAACTCACACTGCCAAAATCATGCAGGGTTTTCTAACTCTAAGAAAACCGACGAAAAGAGAATAAAATATTTATTCTAGCAATAGGACGGCATCACATGTGGGGACGTATAGACTCATTTTAAAAGATGGTTTTCAATTAGACTTAGAAAACACTTTTTATGTTCCATCGTATTCTAGGAATTTAATTTCTCTTTCTAGATTATCCATAGCTGGTAATGATTTTAATTTTCATTTGTCTACAATGAAACTTTTAAAATACAATAAATTTATTGGTTTTGAAAATATGTATGGAAAGTTATTTAAATTTGAGAAGGCCCCTACGACTGAATGTAATGTCATAACTCTGCATGATAAAGAAATTGACACTAACCAATGTATTATCAATGAGAACTCATCAAGTCTTTGGCACAAGAGATTGGACATATCTCTATTGAAAGAATCAAAAGATTAGTTAATGATGGAGTTCTTAGAGCTCTTGATTTTTCTGACTTTGGAACTTGTGTGGACTGCATAAAGGGTAAGCTGACCAACAAATCCATAAAAGGTGCCAAAAGGAGTTCTAAATTGCTTAAGATCATACATATGCATATTTGTGGATATTTCATCTTATTTATTGATGACTATTTAAGATATATGTAACTCTATCTTTTGTTTAATAAATCAAAAACACTTGATGCTTTTAAAGTTCTTAAAACAGAAGTAGAGAAACAAATTAGAGCTCAGATCAAAATTGTAAGGTTTGATAGGGGTGAAAAATATTATGGTAGGTACACGAAAAAAATAAAAAGTTAAAGGTCCGTTTGCTGAATTCCTTGAAAAAGATGGTATAATTACATAATATACCATGCCAGTAACACCACAACAAAATGGTGTGGTACAAAGAAGGAACCGAATATTAATTGACATGGTAAAAAGCATGATTAGTAGATCAAGTTTATCTTTATCCTTATAGAGTGAAGCCTTAAAATTGTTGTGTATATTTTAAATAGAGTTTTATCCAAGGCTGTCCTCAAGACACCTTTTGAATTATTTAAAGGATAGAAACCTAGTTTAAGCCATTTACACATTTGGATATGTCCAACTGAAGTGAGTATTTATAATCCACATTTTAAAAAGTTGTATGAACGAACAATAAGCGATTTCTTTATAGGCTATGTGGTTAACTCTAATGGATTCAGGTTTTACTGTCCTTTTGATTCTCCCAAACTTATTGAGGCTAGAAATGTTAAATTTCTTGAGGAACATGAAGTAAGTGGGAGTGGTTCAACTCAAGTGGTGAAACTAAAAAAGATAAGGGATCCACCTATGGTACCTTTATATACTGAAAACTTAAATACAAATCAATTGAATTCTTATGAATTACCTAAAGAGAAACAAGTTCAAGAGCCACCACCACTTGATGAGCCACATGAAGAACAACCCACTTTACCTGAATTCGTTATTGAAGGATCACCCAAACCAGTAAAAGTAAGAAGATCCTCAAGAGTTTATAGATCAACAATTTGTAGTAACTATGATGTATATCGTCAAGAGTATGATTATGATATTAGACTAAAAGATGATCCATGTTCATTTTCCTAAGCCATGAGTGGATAAAAATCCACACTTTGATATGATACCATGAAAGAAAGATAGAATCTATGGCTAAAAATAAAGTCTGGAATCTCGTTGAATTATCAAAAGGAGTCTCTATTATAGGATCTAAATTGGGTTTATAAAACCAAAAGAGACTCATCTGGTAATGTTGAGTGATATAAAGCTAGACTTGTAGCCAAGGATTTCACTTAATAAGAAGGTATTGATTTTCAAGAAACCTTCTCTCCTATGTCGAAGAAGGATTCATTAAGAATAATCATGAAATTAGTATCTTATTTTGATTTAGAGCTACATCAAATGGATATGAAAACGACTTTCTTGAATAGAGATCTTGAAGAAGAGGTATACATGCGTCAGCCTGAAGGATTTAGTGATAAGAATGAAAGTCACCTTGTTTTCAAGTTGAATAAATCTACTTATGGACTAAAACAGGCTTCCCACCAATGGTAAATTAAATCTCATAATGTTGTTTCTTCATTTGAATTTACGGATAAAATCATTGATCAATGTATATACCTTAAGATAAGTGGGAGTAAATATATTTTTCTAGTCCTATATGTGGATGGCATTTTACTTGTTAGTAATGATTTAGGATTGTTTCATGAGATGAAACAATTTATTATCTAAAATTTTGAATTGAAAGATATGGGTGAAGCCTCATATGTCATTGACAAAGAGATTTACAGAGATAGATCTCAACGATTGCTTAGACTATCTCAAAGAGCCTACATTGAAAGAATATTGAAAAGATACATAATGAAAAATTGTTCACCTGTAGCAACACCTAGCATTAAAGGTGATAAATTCTCATTGAATTAATGCCCACAAAATGCATTGGAACAAGAGAAAATGAAAGGCATTCCATATGCTTCACTTGTTGGAAGCCTTATGTATGCACAGGTTTGCACTAGACCTGATATTGCCTTTGTAGTAGGAATGCTTAGAAGATTTCAAAATAATCTTGGTCTTGATCATGGGAAAGCTTGAAAAAAGGTTTTGAGATATTTACAAGGAACCAAGGATCTTAAGCTTACATACAGATATTCTGACCCATTCAAAGTCATCAGGTATTCAGACGCCAATTTGGGTGGATGCAAAGACAGTGGAAAAGCTACTTCTGGATACATTTTCCTTTTTACTGGAGGTGTTGTGTATTGGAGAAGTGTTAAGCAAACCATTGTTGCAACATCCAAAATGGAAGATGATTATAGCATACTATGAAGCTACATCACAAGCATTATGGTTGAAGAATTTTACTTCAGCACTTAAAGTTGTCGATTCTATTGGAAGACCATTAAAATAATTTTGTGATAATTTAGTTGTAGTATTCTTTTTGAAGAATAATAAGAGTGGCAGCCGAAGTAAGAATATCAACATAAAGTATTTGATGGTTATAAATTATGTCAAGAAACAAGGTATGAGTTTTGAACATGTTAGTACTACTTTGATGATTGCTGATCCTATGACTAAAGGTTTACTAGATAATATTTTCAAGGATCATGTGACCCGTATGGGACTTAGTAACTCATTGTAATCTTGCTATATTCTTTAACAATTTGTCTAGACATTATCATTTTTATATACATGAACGTGCACATTTTTTGTTTTCATGTAATATGAAGTTATCGTTGGATTAAATAAAGTTGGACTCTGAATAACTTATATTAAGCTCATTTATAAAGTTGTTGGACACTTTATTTAGAGCATATTGTACATCGTAATACATGAAAGGAAGTGTTTGATTAAGAGCATAACCGTCATGATTCTTGTATTAATATATTCTTGATAAAAGTGATTTTGCATAACTATTAAGTTTAGTGAATATGTGTTTATGAGCATATTGTTTATTTTCACTCATAAAGGATTGTCTGATTTTGATATGTGGGTCAAGTGGGAGAATGTAAGAATATTACGTATTAATGACCCACATATATTTGGTAAGAAATTTACCTTGTCTCTCAAGTAAAGTATTAAATCAGTCAATTACTTTTCCTTCAAGTTATGTATGTACGGTATTTCTTTGATGACAAGAAATAACTATGAAAGTCCCTAAGGTTAAAGTTATTTGCCTAAGAGTCCCTAGCATCTGTCTGATATAACTTTCATAGACATTGACAAAGGTAATTCTTCACAACACTTGAACAATAATAGCTTAAGGTATGTTTCTATTTATTTTTTCGCTGCGCATTGGCTCTATGTATGTGTTGAAATTTCAACACATATCACTCATTCAAAATCTAATTCACAACATTAATACACAAGTTCTACGTTTCTTATTGACCTCTAGCGGTTAGAATAACAATATTCCAACCATTCAAATATTTCTAAGATGCCAATCATTTAATGTTTATTTCAACGTCTTATTCCTTCCAGAAAAATGTGTAATATTGATTTCAATGGCTTTACTAATTTTGCTAAAATTAACATTTGCAGTTATCATGTTTTTGATGGGATTTTTAAGAAGCATCACAAAGGAGCATGAAATCATTCATCCCTTTTTGATGAATGTGAAATTATCTGAGTAATAACTGTCTTCGATTGTCCTGCTATAGTTAGTGCATATCTTAAACATTGTCGTTTGGTAGAGTGTATTAGAAAGTTAATGCATGCATTAGTTTAATGTGTATTAGTAGTACCTTGTTTGGTATATTTTTTTATTCTATGTATAACTAATGCTTGCATTAGTTATACACCCTATTGTGTATTGAGGTGTGTATTACTAATACCTCAAAATCCATGGCATTAGTAATACAATGGATCGAATGCATGCATTAACATACTTAAAGACACTATTATCCCTCAAAAAAAATTTCATATCCTTTTCAACATATATATTGAGGGTTATTATGTAAATTTTTATTTTTTTTTGAAATTATGTAATTCGTGTTATTTTTAATACATCGAACCAAACACTGCATAAGAAAAATACAAGCATAACTAATGCAAGTATAACTAATACAAGCATTATTAATACAAGCATTACTATTAACACATAGTGTGAATACTTATAGCATCAGATTAAAATAGAATAGATTAATGTATTCTTTGTCTTCTCAGTTGTGAAACACTTTCAAAGTAGAAAGGTACTTTTGTTATTCTTAATTACAAAGACATTGCTAAATCAGAGTTCATAGTGTGAAAAAATACGTATATACAATAGTTTGCAAAGTTAACCCAACCTATATATCAACATATAATCATATATGATGAGTCAATGAGTATAATGAATATTTATACACTGAAATATTATTCCATTTATAATTACATATGTATGTATGTACTTAGTATTATTATATAAGCAAAATGGCTCAGTGGACCCCTGTACTATGTCGGTTTTGTAAGTTGGACACTTCTACCTACATGTTTGTCATCTGTACCATTGAACCCATTAAAAAATATTTAAACACTTTTTTGGTGAGTGTAACACACTTTCCCATGTCAGATGCCACATAAGCTGCCACGTCAGCTACCACGTGTGCCACATCATTTTCCATGTCATTTTCAAGTGTTTCATTAAATTTCCAGTTATTTTTAAAATGCTACATGACAAATTCAATATTAAAATTAATTTAATTAAATAATTTTTTTTATAAATTATAGAAAAATTTAAATAATCATGTTTTAAATTAAATATCCAAATCATTAAATTATAAAATGTTATTTAATTTATTTTTGCTCACAAATTAAATATCAAATTCATTCCAAATAATTAAAATTCTTCTCCAACTAATTTAAATTTTGAACTATAGATTCATATATACAAACATAATGAATTTTTAAATTTTAAATTTGAATATTTTTTAACAAATTCACAAAAACTTTAAATTTTTTCAAGCTTAATCCCAAAAAAATATGAAAAGATTCAAATTTAAATTTTAATTCAAAAAAAAATGATATTTAATTAAGACGAGGGGGATGGGGTGGGGGATAGACGGGGGGCTGGGGGTAGGGAAGGGGGCTGGATGGGGCTGAGGAGGGGTTAGACGGGCTAGGGTAGGGTGGGGGGGCTGGACGAGGTGGGGTGGGGAGGGACTGGATGGGTTGGGGTACGGTAGGGAAGAGCTGGACTGGTTGGGGTATGGTGGGGAGGGGCTGGACGGGCTGGGATGTTGTGGGGAGGGGTCTGGGATGGGATGGGCTGGGGTGGGGAGGGGCTGGACAGGTTGGGGTGGGAAGGGAGGGGATGGACGAGGTGAGGAGGGGTTAGACGGGCTGGGTTAGGGTGGAGAGGGGCTGAGGGTAGGAGGTTGGACGGGGCTGGGGTGGGTGGGAAGGGAGTTGGAGGTGGGGTGGAGGAAGGGCTGGGTGGGGTGGAGTCTGGGATGAGGTGGGGGGTTGAATAGGGGTGGGAGGTTGGGTGGCCTTTTTTTTTTTTTTTTAATTTATTAATTTTTAAAAATATTTTAAATTTTAAAAATTGGAAAAAAGTTGACTATCCTTTTGTTAAATTATTTTAATATAAAATTAGCCAAAAATTGACCCCCCACTCGCACCTCAAGCGAGTGACTACACTTTCTTTGTCCTAGTCAACATTTGAAAGCTATATAGGCTCGGTCAACGATCAAAAGATGCAAAATATTATTTTTAATGGGCTCAAGGGTCTAGATGACAAACATGTAAGTAAAAGTGTCCAACTTACAAATCCGACATAGTACAAGGGTCCACTGAACCATTTTGCCTATTATATATTTCCACTCTTTTTTCTTTGGATGCGCAAAAACATATACTAATTATGTCTAAACATGTATTACATGCTCGTGGCTCACACTAGAGTTGAAAATCTTCACGTCATCTTCCCAAATCAACAAATATTGAAGATCTTCGTATTGAAAAGGAGCAACAACAACAAATATTGAAGATCTTCATGTATGTGACTAGTAGCACCAGCTACAGATTCGAGCACAAAAAAGTTGAAAAAAAGAAGGGATAAATTCGTCATTTAACAAGTTAATACACGTGTTAGGAGTCTTTGTATTACTAATACACAGGAAATGGCGTGTATTATTAATACACACCTCAATACATAATAGAGTGTATAATTAATCCAAACATTAGTTATATTTAGGCTAAAAAAAATGTCAAGCAATGTACTAATAATGCACATTAATTAATGCATGCATTACTTTTTTCAATACACTCTACCAAAAGGCCCCTAAAAAAATAAATACAATCAGTTTGCTTTATTTCCCTTTTTGGCAATAGAAGACAAACCCTGGAATCTACCATCCTAGGAAGAAATATACCTGGGAAAAGGAAAGCTATAGTCTGTAGACTCTTTTGAGTTTTAGATGAAAAAAGGTGGCTATCTTCTTACTGGTCCCTCTGTTCTTAAATAAGCACTGATATTTTTATCTTGGATATTTCTTAAGAAATTATTAATTTTTAGAAGATAAAATATATTTTTACTTACGTTTAATAAATAACTTGAAAGAACATTATTTATGTCTTCTTGATTATCTAAAAATTTCTTGCAGAAATGTAAGGTAAGATTGCATGCAATAGACCTGTAACGCCCTGAAAATGAGTTTCTAGAAGTCACACGGTGCTTAAGACTACGAGTAGCCTTAAGCTAACTCTGTCTGCCTTTTACTGAGTCTCAATCTCATAATAAGGAAATATAAATAAAACATCAAAACTAGAATGCAGAAATGTGTTTGAGCTAACTTATAATATCTGAATATAATCTCTGTAAATACTAAACTCAAGAGTCTGATTAATCAACACTGAAAATCTGAATCATAATCTAGCAGTCTGACAAACCTCTACTACTAATGCTAGAGAGTCACTGGGACAAACCCCCAGCTGACTCGAACTATCTGAAAATACTGAATCATCTATAATAATAAGCTTAAAAACTGAAAGACTAAGTCCTCAAACTATGAGGACTCACTAACTGTCGGGATGTAGATGGAGATGCTCGAAATCACTTACGCTGCTGAAACTGAGCACCTGAACCTACATTATGAGATAATATAGCACATAGATGTATATGTGGATCAGTACTTTGAGAATGTACTGAGTATATGGGGGTGAATGCATAAGTAAAATAATATCTCAACGTCATCACAATTTATAAAATAATTTATGCGAAATGTAAATGACTCACATAAGCTGGAATATCTAAAATTGTAAATCATAATCAAGAATAGAAAAAAATGTTGCATAAATCTAGTGAGTCATAACATTTAGTTTCTAAAAGTTGTACTGGTATTCTGTCTTTAAATCATACTGTCTAAGTGTGGAAAAAACTCACTTTTATCCCTGAAATCTGAAAGTTGAAATCTGTAGCTAATGTCTTTCTGTAAAGCGATATCTAGTAAAGTTGTGAGCCTTTACACGTAGTTTTCTAAAAGGTTTTCTTTACTGTTAGGGAATTCGTTTAAAAACTATTCTGCAAGGATTACTCTTTTCTGTAGGGAGGTTCTTCTAACTGACATAAACCATGTGAGCTATCATGGAATCCAACGTCTAGTTCCCTTATGGGAAAATCTCATGTTGGGGAAAGGTGTCAAACTCTTGACAAAGAGTATAACCTAATCTAAGTGATCACACCACTACAAGAAAAATGCTTATTAACTGGGGATTTTCATAAGGATAATGTGGTAAAATCCCCAAGTAATTTGATTACCTGCGGATTTTTCTAATCAATTATAATCCAAAGGAAATACCTTCGTAGGTAATTATTACCTGCGGATTTATAAAATTCCTATGTAATTTAGTTGTGAAAATAAATCTGCAGGTAATTATAACCTACAAATTTATAAATTTTTTAGGTAATTTAGTTGTGAAAATAAATCCGTAGATACGTGATTTGCGGATTTATTTGTGATTAACTATCATAATTTTGAATGAATTTTTTGGTAAAGTTTCATAAAAAAGGATTTTACCTGTGGATTTTCACAAAAAAATTCATAAATTATTCCCCACGAAGATTCCCAAGTAAATTCAAAGAAAATTTAGAGGTGAAAATTTCTAATTAACAAAGGAAAATTTCTTGCAGATATTTATGAAACTATTTCGCAAGAAAATTCATATGAAATGCCCCAAGTAAATCCGCAAGAACAAATTTTCTCAAAAAAAAATTGATGAATATTTAGCATGTACATCCCCATGGAAATTCTTAATTAATAATTCACACGTAAATTACTATAAATATTTCACAATTAGTCAAACATCTATTCAAAACCTCCAATAATTCTCAAAATATCATCATTCAATACAAGTCTAATGTAAACCATTACAACTAAAAAAAACATAATTCGTAGCATCCACATAAATAATGTATGATTTTTAAATGGTCCAAAACAAAATGTTTCAAACTTGAATCCTCAATAAAACTATCAACCATCAGGGTCAGAATCACTTTCATTCTCATAAGCTTGGTTGTCTTTTTGAGATGGGCGTTCATCATTTGAAGATGATTTCTTGTATACATGTAAAGTCACTAGTATACATTTCAAGACACTACATTTAATTATTTTCAAGTCACAGGTTCATAATTTCAAGTAACTTAGTTCACATTTCAAGTAACTACACTTAACCATTTTCTAGTCACAAGTACACATTTCAAGTCACTACACTTAACCATTTTAAAGTCACAAGTATACATTTCAAGTAACTACACTTAATCATTTTCAAGTCACAAGTTCACAATTTCAAATGACTACGCTTAACCATTTTAAAGTCACTAGTATACTTTTCAAGTCACTACACTTAAACATTTTAAAGTCACAAGTATTTCAAGTAACTACACTTAATCATTGCCAAGTCACAAGTTCACAATTTCAAATGACTATACTTAACCATTTTCAAGTAACTAATTCACATTTCAAGTAACTACACTTAACCATTTTCAAGTCACTACTACACACTTCAAGTCACTACAATCAACCATTTTCAAATAACTAATTTACATTGCAACTCACTACACTTATAACATTTTCAAGTCACTAATGCACATTTCAAATCTCTACACTTAACTATTTTCAATTAACTAATTCACATTTCAAGTCACTATAGTTAATCATTTTCAAGTAACTATATATCTATGCTACATTCCATCAAAACACACTTAAACATAATTTTCAAGTACCTAAATTCAAAACACAAGTCGCTAATTCATAATTGAAGTAACTACACTAAAACAATTTTTAAGTCCCTAATTCACTTCACAAGTTACTAATTAACCTTTCAAGTACCTACACTTACACATTCTCAAGTCACTAATTCACTCCTCTAGTGACCATACCTTAATAAATTCAAAATACAAGATCACCTTTCAAGTACAAAAGAACAGAGCAGGTATAAAAATCCCATGCCTTTTCCCAGATTATATATGTCTGCCTCCATGGTTTCAGAAATTCTCCCACATAATTGATCATCTTTTCATTTTGAAGGCTTCTTTCAGTCAATTCTTGGTAGTAGGTTTGAGTATTCTTCTATTGCAAGGTAAAAAACATAAGTAGATTCAACCATAGTACATATTTATTTATTTATATTTGCATAAGCTTATTATGTATATATTGCTCTTCAAAATCCATTTGATTTTCTGTATGTTTCTGCACTTGTGCTTATGAATGATATGCCTTATTCATTTTGGACAAAGTCCATTTCTTTCTCATAAGTTCAAGAGGTAAAGGAAAGTTAAAACTAAAAAAAAAAAAACCTTTGATGGGGCCTTATCTATAAACTAGTTGGTTTATTTTAATGAAATTTGCTATTCTGCTGCTTTGCAGTTTCAAGATTCAATTATTGTTCAAATCAGACACTAGCACAATTCTTTTTGTTTTCCCAAAATCTCAATCTTTTATGAATTCTGTTTCTATTTTAATTGCTTGATCTTGACAGCTTCTGATCCCTGGAACATTGGTCATGTTTGCAGCTATGAGCACTCTATTTTAATATTTTAGCACTTAATTGGATTTTAAGTGACCTAATAGTATTGAAGATTCTATACTATCAGTGTATATTATCTAAGCCAAATATTTTACAAATTTATAAAATCAGCCTAGCAAATGGAATAACAAAACCCCTAAAAAGCGATCACAAACTTTAAAAAAATGTTAATGAGAGCTCATAGGAACTAGGCATTTTCGTATAGGTGAATCTAAGCACATAGACACATGAAATTTCAAGGATCAACTAAATATTCATAATCAAGTTTCGTCACTTTCAAATCTAAAGAAAATGTCAAAAAGGAAAAGGAGTAGAAGACGATTGTACCTGAAAAAATGAAAATAGCAAACCATACCTTGGATGGATTCTTAAGAATCTATCATGAAGATTACATGTTCTCCGGCGGGTCGGACTGGTTTTTGTCAGAAATGGGTAGAGCAGCTGTTTTTTGGCTGGATGAAAGGCGTCGGCGGCATGGGTTTATTGGTGCGGCTGGGTAGTGGTGATTGCATGCCCGTCAGTCACGTAGCTGCTGCACAGCGGCGACGATGGCAGAGCTTTTAAGAAGGGAAAATGGTCGGCGACGATGGTGTTGGCTCAACTAGTGGAGTCTCCGGTGGGGTGAGAGAGAAGAGAGGCGTTGGAGAATTGATCAATGGCTGATATTTAAAGTTACAAGATATTTAAAATTGGGCCATAATTGAATTGAAGAGTTAAAATTAAACTCAAGTGGGAAAAATCTAGACTAAAATTTTATAAATTAGCAAAATTAAGTTAAAAAAATAAGTTGAGAAAATTAAATAAATAAATATTAAAAAAAAGGGATTACTATAATAATAATAATAATAATAATAATAATAATAATAATAATAATGAAAACTAAAGAATGTATTTGTAAATTGTGAGTGTGCATATGATAAATATTAATAAAATTATGCAAAATACATAAATAAATAAAATATTATATTTGAATTAATAAATTATAAAAAATAATAATAAAAATTAATAAAAAATAATTTGTATATTTTTAAATTATGGTTGTGACACTTCGTTAATTATATTATACAAGAATAATGTGTAAAAATATTAATATTTGAAATTAAATAATTTTGATAAAATAGCATCTATAGAGAGCATCGGGGGGTCAAAATTATGTGTCAACAGCAGCTGAAGCAGAGATGATATAAATATCTATTTTATTTTTTTATTAAATATTATTAATTTTTTATATGTAAATAATTTATAATAATTAATTAGGGGTAATATATTAAAATCACGGAGTAGTTGAAGCAGGTGAAGAAACAGGCATGTCGACGACACCTATTTTACGTGCATTTGGGTAGAGGTGTTAGTTAATCTTGAATTATTTATCCGTCACTGATGACCATTAATTTATCGATCTCAATAACGAGTCAAGCTAAGATTGATGATCATCTCAAATACATCTACTACTAATAATAATAACTTTTTAAGTAATAATTTCATAGGTAAATCCCTAAGAAATAATTTCAGCTAAATTTATAGCAACACAATCCCCCAATAATTTTTCAAATAATAATTTTGCAGTTAAATCCCCAAGAATAATCCCCAGCAAAATTCGCAGAACAAAATTCCCAAATAATTTCTCAGATAAAAAAATTTATTACATAAATTTCTACCAAAATATCTCTACGCAAATTCGTAGGATAAATTACCTGAGAATTTCTCTATGGATTTAAAATAAATTTATATTTGTCCATATAATTGCGGATTTACCTAGAGATAAAATGTCCACCGGTACATTTTCCCAGGTAATGTCGCAACTAATAATTTCGCAGGTAAATTCCCAACAAAATTCACAACACAAAATTTTCAAATAATTTTTCAGGTAATAAAATTCATTACATAAATTTCTACCAAAATATATCTAAGTAAATCCGTAGGATAAATTACCTGGAGATTTTTATATGGATTTAAAAAATATATATATTTGTCCATATACCTGTGGATTTACTTAGAGATAAAATACCCGCCGATATATTTCCCCAGTTAATATCGCAAGTAATAATTTTATAGGTAAATTCCCAAGAATAAATTCCCAGTAAAATTCTCAGCATAAAATTCCCGAATAATTTCCTAGGTAATAAAATCCATTACATAAATTTCCACCAAAAAATCTCTAAGTAAATCTGTAGGATAAATTAACTGGAAATTTTTTTACGGATATAAAATATATATATATATATTTGTCCATATACTTGCGGATTTACCTAGAGATAAAATACCCGCAAATATATTTTCTCAGGTAATGTCGCAAGTACGAAATTTGCGCAATATGACGCAAAATTTATCTACGAAATTTGTTGCAAATATATAGTTCGTAGGTAATATATTTTAATGTTGAGGTTTTAATATTTTTGTAGGTAAATCAGCATGTATTTTCTGCGATATTATTCCCTAGGTAAAATCCCCATGTAATTTATAGTTTTCTAGTAGTGACATTTGTAGCTATCATCCATATAGAAATGGAAATAATCTGATAATCTGAACCTACGTTGGCTTGTAGTTATGGGGCATTAGAATATACCCAACTCGGTGCTAAATACTACTTCCTTTAATTTGTATTCTTATTCTGTTGAAAATCCACTTTAAAATCTAGTATAATGGTTCATTACGAAAACCAACTGTATATTTATTAATTTAAACTGTAGTCTAAAATTGAAAAGTGGATTTCATATCTAAGCTGAGATCAAAAGATCAAATCTTTATCGAAAATCAGAAAATACTCTAGTCATAGGGTGGTCATAGCATAATCAATCTTAAAATAGCAATATTCAACTAAGGCTTAATACCCATGCGTCAAATTCATGTCATAATATAATAATAGAGTTAATACATAAAAATGACCCTGAACTTGACACCAAATTATAATTTGACCTTAAACTTTGACAGTGCACAAATATGACCATTAACTATTCAAAACTGCACAAATATGACCTACAATCCTACATGGCAAAAGCGTATTCAACACCCAAAACTGGGCGCGTCCAGCTTAAAATCTAAGGGCATAATACATAAATATGACCTTAAACTCTAACAGTGCACAAATATGACCTTTAACTATTCAAAACTGCACAAATATGACCTTTAAATGACTCTTCACTATTGTTTTTTCATTATTTTCGGCTCAAAGATGAAAATGACATCTAATTTCTTTTGTCATTGCGGAAAAAGAGCAATATTGAAGATTTATTAATTAGGCGGGTCAGCCTCATACGAAAAAATCGAGCATGTATGTATATATATATAATATAAAGCAGAGGACAAATTTAAGTTATATAATATATCTAAATATTATTTATTTAAATATTAAATTAAAGATGAAACTATACTAATAAAAAAAATTATAATTTTAATAAAAAGTTAATAAATTAATGTTATTAAGGATAGTAGTATTAGTATATTAAAATTAACGTTATCAAATTAACGTAATTAAAAGATGTTATTAAATTAACGTTATTGAATTAACGAGGGGCGGACCTACGTGGTTGCCATGGGGTTCACCCGAACCCCCTCGGTAAAAAAATTACGTTGTCTATATAAGATAGAAAATGTATATTTATGTACATATATTAATGTTGAACCACATGAAACAAGGCACTTAGATAGCCCAGTGGTGTTATTTGCTCTTCTTGGGTGCTTCCTTCAGCCTACTGTGCGGGTTCGATCCCTGCTAGTGGCTGTTTTTTTTAATTAAAAAAAAAGCTAGGTATTGCTGCTATAAAAATAAATAAAATAATAATAATATTAATAATTTTTTAAAATTAAAAAAAAGTTAGGTTCTGCTACTATAGAAATAAATAAAAAAATTATAATAATAATAATAATAATAAAAATGTCGTCGTTTTAACACAAAAAGCAAAACTTTGACAGTGCACAAATATGACCTTTAACTATTCAAAACTGCACAAATATGACCTCTCTCCAAGTCAACCTTTTTAACGATGTGGAACCGTATGATTGGATTACCTTTCCTCGTAGGCGCAAGTGAAACTCACGCATGGAGTTGCAAAATCGGAGGTCATATTTGTTCAGTTTTTGAATAGTTAAAGTTCCTATTTGTGCACTATCAAAGTTTAAGGTCAAAGTTATAATTTGGTGTCAAGTTTAGGGTCATTTTTATGTATTAACTCATGATAATATTCATGCTTGATAATGAAGGTATTGATAATTCAACTCAAAATCTGGAAATTTCTACAATACGCATGAAAATACGAAAGAAAACATGAAATTCATCATCTAACTCTCTTCAAAACTCAAAATCCTTCAATTAGCAATATTGGGTATGAACCCTAATTTTAACTTCATGAATAATCATACAAAATCATATAAATTTGTACTTAAAACTAGTTTTGGGCACAAGGATGAAAGAGGAGGGTTCATAAACCCCACATACCTTAATTGATGCAATTACTATGAAAGCTTGAACTTGAATCCCTATTTGTGCTCTTGAAGATGAATTCTTGAATCTCTTGAATTGGGAATCCTCAATTTTGAGCTATCTTGGAAAAAGAATGGAGGAAATTTGATTTCTTGGAGGTTAAGTTTTGAAGTTCTAGGGTTTTCTTGAGAGAAAATTGATGAAAAGTAAGCACAGAATGCTTAGAATAGGTTTAATTCTGTGTTATTCACGACTTGGGGGCTTGGGAATTGACTAAATTGCCCTTTTAAAATTTAACTCAGAAACTAGAAAAAAATCCCGATTTGGCCACCCACCGCGACGCGCCACTATCACAGTGGCCCACTGAAAAAGGAATGAGCCTGGTTTTGCCCATAAATGCAACGCGAGGCTATTGCATTGGGCTACTAGAAAATGGACGAGTCCTATTTTGGCCATCCCTGCGACGCGCTGAAATCATGTCGCCTCACTAGAAAAAGGACAAGTGGAAACTGGACTTTCACCGTGATGTGACGTAATCGCGATGCTCCACTGGATTTTGACAATTGCGAAATCATCCTTCACCGTGATGCGGTGCCTTTCAAAATGCCATACTATTTTACTAAAAATGCCATAACTTCTCAATCGAGTATCGGATTGAGGCGAAATTGGTATCATTGGAAAGATAATTCAATTTTCTACACACTGGTTGGTCTATAACTTGAAAAATTTAGACACACCAATAGTTATTCATTTTCAAAGCTAACCCTTGACATTTTAGGAGCTAAACTACGCTAGGAAAAAGTACGGAGTATTACAATATCACCCCTTGGGAATATTTGTCCTCAAATATGGCTAGTTAAACTGGAAATACTGAGGAACTGAGGCTATATACTAACATGCACAACTAAAAAAATTGCATAACTGAATCTAAACATACTGAGATACTGAACTAATCTGTGAGTGCATGAATTTACATGAAGATAACTATATGGCTGAATTTGAGATTGGAAAAATAATTGAATTAAGGAAGATTATTAATTTCGGCTGAATCTCAGATCTTGTGAAAAAGGTGAGGATACTTGGTACGCATGTCTACTTCTGCTTCCCAAGTAGCACCCTCAATGGACTAATTTTGCCATAAAACTTTGACCAAGGGAACTTCTTTGTTCCTTAGTCTACGAATCTGATGATAAAAAATCTCTACTGGAACTTCTTCGTATGAGAGATTATTCTGAATATTTGTACTTACTAGAGGGACTATAACGGCTAAATCATCCATACACTTCTTTAATAGACACATGGAACACTAGATGAACTGATGATAAGTCTGCGGGTAGCTCAAGCTCATATGCTACCTTCCTAAAACGATTTAAAATCCTATAGGGGTCTACATATCGGGGACTAAGCTTCCCCTTTTTGCCAAATCTCTTCACCCCTTTCATGGGTGAAACTTTCAAATAAATAAGATCATCTACTTCAAACTCAAGATCTCTCCTTCTTACATTTCCGTAAGATTTCTAATGACTCTGAGCTACTTTTAGTATCTCTCGAATCAACTAAAGTTTCTCTAGGGCTTCAAACACCATATCTGGCCTAATCTAAGTGGCCTCACCCACTTCAAGCCAACTGATTGGTGATCTACATCTCCGCAAATAAAGAGCCTCAAACAGGGCCATCTGAATACTAAAATGGTAACTATTATTATAGGCAAACTCAATCAATGGCAAGTGGTCATCCCAACTTCCTTTAAAGTCAAGATCACATCCGTTCAGTATATCCTAAAGTCTGAATGGTCCTTCCTGCCTGACCATCAGTCTGCAGATAAAAAGTTAAACTAAGATGAACTTGGGTACCAAGACCCTTCTGAAAGGTTTTCCAAAACTGAAAGGTAAAATGAGTACCCCTATCTGAGATTATGTACAACGGAACTCCATCCAATCCAACTAACTCTTTGATATATAGCTTAGCATAATCTTCAGCTGCGTAGGACATGTGAACTGGCAAGAATTGAGTTGACTTGGTCAATCTGTCTACAATAACCCAAATCGAATCATGCTGATGACGCGAAGGGGGTAATCCAGTCACAAAGTCCATATTCACCTCTTCCCACTTTCAAGTGGAAATACCAAATTCCTGTAAGGAGCCACTAGGTCTTTTGTGCTCTACCTTAACTTGTTGACAAGTTGCACACTTGGCTACAAATTCTGCTATATCTTTCTTCATACCACTCCACCAATAAACTTCCCGCAAGTCATGGTACATCTTTATGGCTCCTAGATGAATGAAATAATGTGCACCATGCGTTTCTACCATAATTCGCTGCCTCAAATCATCAACACATGGAACACATAATCTACTCTGGTATCTCAACACACTATCACCCCCTTGGGATAAAACTTCTACCTTTTGGTCTTTAACTGAAACCTTCAGCTTGACCAAACTAAGATCCTTATCCTGCTTCTCTTTCACTTTCAAAACTAGAGAAGATTTGGAACTACTCTGGACCCAAACATTCCCTTTAGCTAAGTCAACCAATCTCATGCCCAATCTAGCTAACTGATGAACTTCTCGAACTAGCTCTCTCTTATCGTTCTTCACATGAGAAACACTGCCCATAGACAATCTACTAAGGGTGTCTACCACTACATTAGTATTTCCCGGATGCTATAACACACTCATGTCATAATCCTTCAACAATTCTAACCACCTTCTCTGACAAAGATTTAACTCCCTTTGAGTAAACACATACTGCAAACTTTTGTGGTCCGTAAACACATCAACATGTACCTCATAAATATTGTGCCTCCAGATTTTAATGCAAATACAACATCAGCTAACTCAAGATCTTAGGTAGGGTAGTTCTTTTCATGAGGCTTAAGCTGTCTAGAGGAATAGACTATAAACTTACCTCTCTATATCAAAACACAACCAAGACCGATTCTAGAAGCATCATAATAGACAGTGAACCCATCTATACCATTAGATAATGCTAAAACTAGGGCTAAAGTAAGTCGAGTCTTCAACTCCTGAAAACTCTTCTCATAGGATTCTGACCAGTGAAACTTAACTTTCTTTTGGGTCAATCTATATATAGGGGATGCAATAGATAAAAAAAAACCTCAACACAACATCTATAATAGCCACTAAACCCAAGAAACTTTTAATGTCTGACGGGGAAATAGGTTTAAGCCAATTCTTTACTGTTTCTGTCTTTTGGGGATCAACCCTAATACCATTACTGGAAATAATATGACCGAGGAAAGCTACTGATCTTAGCCAAAATTCACATCTGCTGAACTTGGCGAATAATTGGTGGGAGGTAGGGGTGCAGAGACAGCCAGGAGGGGAAACTTGCAAGTACAGTTTGGGGGGAGGCGGGCGTCGACCCTACCTTATGAGTATTCGAACTATAACAGTTTCGATGAACAGTCACTCACTTTTAACAGTTATACGATTCCAGAAGATGATCTAGAATTGGGTCAATCACGTTTATTAGAAGTCGACAATAGAGTGGTTCTACCGGGCTGATCACTAAATAGATACAAATAGGTGCAAATTTTGACATCACCACAGAAAACCGTCTCTAAGAATTTGCAACATAATTCTAAGGTGGTCTACATGATTATCCTCACTACGAGAATAGATAAGAATATCATCTATAATGACTACGACAAATATATCCAAATACTATTTGAACACTCTATTCATCAAGTCCACGAAGGTTACGGGGGCATTGGTAAGACCAAATGACATGACTAGAAACTCAAAATGACCATAACGAGTTCTGAAAGTTGTCTTTGAAATGTCACATTCCCTTACTCTAAGTTGATGATGGCCGAATCTAAAGTCTATCTTAGAAAAATAACTTGCACCTTGGAGCTGATCGAATAAGTCATCAATCCTAGAAAGAGGATATTTGTTTTGACTGTGACTTTATTCAGCTGACGATAGTCAATGCAAATTTGTAAAGAACCATCTTTCTTTCGCACGAACAGGATGGGAACGCCCCATGGAGAAACACTGGGCCTTATGAAACCTTTATCTAAAATGTCCTTAAGCTTCTCTTTTAACTCTTTAAGATCGGCTGGATCCATACGATATGGAGGAATAAAGATAGGCTGAGTATCTGGAAGAAGGTCAATACCGAATTCTATTTCCCTATCGGGAGGTACCCCTGGCAAATCTTTGGGAAAAAATCAAGAAAATGATTGGCTACACTGACTGACTAAATTGTTGGGGTCTCGGACTTAGTGTCTTTGACCCGAACTGGATGATAGATACACCCCTTTGAGATCAACCTTCTGGCTTTAAGATAGGATATGAAATGACTCTTAGGAGATACTGAATTTCCTTCATACTCAAAGACTGTCTCATCGGGAAATTGAAACTTTACCACTCAGGTGCGACAATCTATGAATGGATAAGAAGAATGGAGCCAATCCATACCAAGAATAAAGTCAAAGTCTACCATATCTAACTTTATTAAATCTACTAATATGATTTTATGAAGGACAGTGATAGGACACTTTCTATAGATCTGTTTGGCAACAACTGACTCACCCACTAGGGTATAAACTAAGAAGGGCTCAAAGATATTTTCAGGACCTATTTCAAAATTCACTGAAACTAATAGGGTCACATAAGAGAAACTCGACCCAGGGTCTAACAACACATAAACATCAAGATAAAAATGCGAAGCATACCAGTGACAACATCTAGTGAATCTTCCTGCTCCTGATGGGATGGTAAAGCATAAAACCAATCCTAGTACTGACCACCACCGGTACTGGATGATGTACCTTGTGGAGGGATTGTGCGACCTAGAGGAGTTGGTGCACTAGTAGCCTAAGTATAGGGATGAAAATCCCTTTTTCCCTGCTTAGCATACAGACACTCTTTGATTCCGTGTCCCAACTTACCACAACCATAACAACCTTTTTGTCCCAGCAAATACTCACTAGGATGATTCTCACCACACTTAGCACATGGAGGATAACTGGGCTTTCCACTCATACTATTCTGAAACTGTGAGCGATTTCCCCCTCTATACTTTGTCTGGCCATACTCAAACTGCCCTGTTCTATCCTTCATATTTCCCCTCTCTCTTCCCTTTAATTTTTCTACCTCAATCTGCTGGGCATAAATCATCAACCTAGCAAGATCCATGTCCCCAATAAGCATGGCAGTCCTACACTCCTTGACTACCAAACCAGATACTCCAGTAACAAACTTACTCATACTTTCCCTAGGGTCAGCAATCGTATCATGGGCATACTTAGACAACTGGTTGAACTTAAGGCAGTACTCTTTCACTATCATTGAGCCCTCCCCCAGGTTCATAAACTCTTCTACTTTAGCTTCTCTCATTTCACGTGGGAAGAACCTATCTAGAAATATATCCTGAAATACCTGCCAACTCATAGGAGCTGCATTCTCACCTCTACCATTCTTCTACATAACCACCTAATCATAAGCTACATCCTTCAATCTATAGGATCCTAACTCTATACTCTCTTTATTAGAAACATGCATAATTTGGGTGATATTTTTTACCTCATCTAAATAAAGCTGTAGGTCCTCACCTACTTTTGACCCAAAGAACTCTGACAGATTCATTCTCATAAAGTCTCTGATTCTGGCTGCTGCTAAATACCTATTCTGCTAAAGTGGGACTGTTGCCTAATGGTTTCCCTGAACATTAGTAGTCACCACTTAGTCCAACGCCTGAAAGGCAGCCCAAAATTAAGCATGGGATACATTCTCATTCAGAATGTCGACAGGCTGGGGTGGCTGGTTGTTATTTTTGTGTGCATTAGCTCGATGAGGAGGCGCATTTAATTATTACATAAGAGTACGACTTAAATATAGATAGAGATACTATAAGCATGATAGATCATAAATGAAAGAGATGATTTCCTAAAAACGTCTCATAGCCTCTTACTCATAAATGTGGTGCTCTTCACACCCATGATCAAGACTCTACGTAATGCGACTTGTATGACTCCCTAGGATTCTTATAACCTTAGAATTTTATACCAAGTTTGTAACGCCCCAAAAATGGGTCCCGAGATGTCACACGGTGCTCAAGACTACAGTATACTTAAGTTAACCATGTCTGCCTTCTACTGAGTCTGAATCTCATAATAAGGAAATATAGATATAATATCAAAACTAGAATGCGGAAATCTGTCTGAGTTAACTGATAATATCATAATATAATCTATGAAAAATACTAGAATTAAGAGTCTGATCAATCAATACTGAAAATTTGAATTATAATCTAGCAGTCTGATAAGCCTTTACTACTAATGCTAGAGAGTCACTGGGACAAACCCCCAGCTGACTCGAACTATCTTAAAATACTAATCATCTATACTAATAAGCTGAAAAAACTAAAATACTAAGTCCCCGAACTATAAGGACTCACCAGTTGTCGGGATATAGATGGAGATGCTCAAAATTACTCACACTGCTGAAACTGAGCACCTAAACCCACATTATGAGACAATGTAGCACATAGACGTATTGTGGATCAGTACTTTGAGAACGTACTGAGTATATGGGGGTGAATGCATAAGTAAAATAATATCTCAACGTCATCATAATTTATAAAATAATGCATGCTAAATGTAAATGACTCACATAAGCTGGAATATCTGAAAACTGTAAATCATAATCAAGAATAGCAAAACATGTTACATAAATCTAGTGAGTCATAACATTTAGTTTCTAAAAGTTGTACTGGTATTTTGCCTTTAAATCATACTGTCTAAGTGTAGAAGAACTTACTTTTATCCTTGAAATCTGAAAGCTGAAATCTATAGCTAATGCCTTTCTGTAAAGCGATATCTAGTAAAGTTGTGAGCCTTTACACGTAGTTTTCTAAAAGTTTTTCTTTACTATTAGGGAGTTCCTTTAAAAACTGTTCTGCAAGGATTACTCTTTTCTTTAGGGAGGTTTTTCTAACCAAAATAAACCATGTGAGCTATCATGGAGTCCAATATCTAGTTCCCTTATGGGAAAACTTCACATTGAGGAAAGGTGTCATACTCTTGCCAAGGAGTATAACCTGATATAAGTGATCACATCTTTATGTGTCATTCATATAGAAATGAGAATAATTGGATAATTTGAACCTACGTTGGTTCGTAGTTCTGGGGTATGAGAACACACCCAACTCAGTGCTAATTACTACTCCCTTTAATCTGTATGTTCATTCTGTTGGAAATCCACTATAAAATCTAGTATAATGGTTCATTACGAAAGCCAACTGTATATTTGTTAAGTTAAACTGTAGTCTAAAATTGAAAAGTGGATTTCATATCTAAGATGAGATCAAAAGATCAAATCTTTATCAAAAATTTGAAAATACTATAGTCATAGGGTGCTCATAGCATAATCAATCTTGAAATAGCAATATTCAACTAGGGCTTAATACCCATGCATCAAATTCATGTCATAATATAATAATATTCACGCTTGATAATGAAGGTATTGATAATTCAACTCAAAATTTGAAAATTTCTGCAATACGCATGAAAATACGAAAGTAAACATGAAACTCAAAATTCTTCAATTAGAAATATTGGGTATGAACCCTAATTTGAAATTCATGATTAATCATACAAAATCATGTAAATTTGTAATTAAAACTAGTTTTGGACACAGGGATAAAAGAGGATCCTTGTTCATAAACCCCGCATACCTTAATTGATGCAATTATTAAGAAATCTGGAACTTGAATCCCTATTTGTGCTCTTGAAGATGAATTCTTGAATCTCTTGAATTGAAAATCCTTAATTTTGAGCTATCTTGAAAAAAATGGAGGAAATTTGATTTCTTAGAGGTTAAGTTTTGAGGTTTTATGGTTTTCTTGAGAGAGAATTGATGAAAAGTAAGCATAGAATACTTAGAATAGGTTTAATTCTGTGTTATTCACGACTTAGGAGTTTAGGAATTGACTAAATTGCCTTTTTAATATTTAACTCAGAAACTAGAAAAAAAATCCTAATTTGGCCACCCACGGCGACGCGCCACTATCGCGGTGGCTCACTGGAAAAGGTACAAGCCCGATTTTGCCCTTCAATGCGATGCGGGGCTATCGCATTGGGCTACTGGAAAAGCGACGAGTCCCATTTTGGCCATTACCGCGATGCGATGAAATCGCGTTGCCTCACTGGAAAAAGAACGAGTAGGAACTGGACTTTCACCGCGACGCGACGTAATCGCGGTGCTCTATTGGATTTTGACAATTGCGAAATCTTCCTTCACCACGATGTGGTGCCTGTCAAAATGCCATACTGTTTTACTAAAAACGTCATAACTTCTCAACCGAGTATCAGCTTGAGGTAAAATTGGTATCGTTGGAAAGCTAATTCAATTTTCTACACACTGGAGGGTTTATAATTGGAAAATTCTACGTGCACCAAGAGTTATTCATTTTCAAAGATAATCCTTGACATTCTAGGAGTTAAACTTAGTTAGGAAAAAGTACCGGATATTACAAGACCCTTGTAGTTGAGTCCTTCCTCGAACCTGCACATTGCGAAAGCTTTAGTGCTCCAGGTTGTTCCCTTTTTTTATTATCTAAAATAATTATTTACTTAGGAATAAAATTTTAAAAAACTAAAATATCACTTATTTAGTAATGGAGGAAGTACTAAAAAAGCAATCAATGTCATTAATATTTACAATCTTTACATAACTATCGTATCGGTTTTGAAATAAGGACTTAAATTAGAGCTTTATGTCTATTACATATATGTATATGTTCATATATGTGAAGGACATTCTTCTTTTATTCAAACTTGAAAAAACTCCCCTTATTACTTAGCAAAGAAGTATCATCAATAATATTTCTCACCACTTTAATTACATCAACTATCGTTACAACCCAGATGGTTATGAGTGGTATCCGCACTAATCTTTAAGGAACTACTTAAAATAAAGAAAGATAAAGAGTGCCTCATTGTCCGAAAGAAGGACAAGAACTAATATGATGATCCATGACAACCTGGAGATAGAGTGCTTAATCTTGGATCAAGATAAGCTATCAACGCTAGAGGTGATGTCGTGTCTGAGTCTCTGAAATACTTTTTACACTCAACAAAAGAAGAGTACAGGGTAGTATCAGTACAAACCACTATGTACTAGTAGGTATTATTGGCCAATTCAATTTAATAGCATGTATAAAACATTAATTAAATAATAAGTAGACAGACATCAAAACATAGCATGTATTCAATGAATAAACAAATACATCAATAACGGGCTAAATAATGCTTACAAACAAGCCACGTAACCATCAAGAGTATCAACCATACTGTAAACACCTACAAAATCAACAATAATATCACAAGTAACAACTATGTCCTTCTAAACCTCACAATTACAATACCATTAGCTCGTTATCGGCTTATTAAACCACACGACCACTCAAAATCAACACTGACCTGTACACATATGCTAAGGGACTTATTTTTGTCTAACTAGTCATGACCTGCAGGGAACAATCTAAGTCCATGTACCATACTGGTGCGGTACCCGATCATCCATAAACAAGTAAGATCAATATCCATGTCCATATTAACATGGTACCCATTCCTCCATAACTATGTTATATGTATTTTATTAAATTCACACTATCTCTCGGAATATAATACGACATACTAAATTTATAAGTGCACTTAAAATCATAAGGCAATTCGATCAAGTTCGATTTTCAATAATTAGTCCTTTAGGTATCGACAATCCAAATATCATCTAATTCAAGAATGTCCGAAGACCAATCAACAAGCATCCAATTTAGGAGCATACACACAATTAAATCGAATCTAAACTCCAATAAAACCCTAACCTACCTCAATAGAAGAATCCGAATGCAAACTAATTTGCAAGGACCTTGCCCATTTATAAAGCTTCCGAATGATCAAAATCTGTTCAAATACATAACACCATAAGAATATGAATCTAATGATAGCCATTTATATTTTTACTCTAAGAATTCTAGGCCGAAAATCTAATTTTACCGTAAACTATATGATTTTCTCTAACAAAAGAAAAAACTCTAAGCTGCAACCACTTAAAGAATACAGTAGTTGCAATAATTCAAATAATGCATTAATCCAACACCTTTTTCATCATTATAGTCCGATGACCAATAAAGCATTACCTAATATCCAAAATATTATAGTATATAAGCATTACTAGTAAAAATCACCAGATTTATATGCACTAATTTAATTCACACCCATTGCTAAAGCACCCCAAAAAAGTAACAACCTAAGTGGTCACTGCTAAGTGCTAACCGTATCCACCCTCACACCTTTATAACATTGACAACCATTCATTAATCATCTAATTTATTGGATTGCATTAGCATAAATAACATTCGATTTATAATTATATCCGCGATGAAGGAGCTTTGAGTTCCACTTTAATTTTAACACCACGTCAGTAATATCAACCTATCTCAATAGCAACTTATAATTTTTCACCTAAGGGTTGATCGGTACTCTCTTCTTCAAAGCTCGGCAATGTTGTGACTTTTCCCAGCTGCTTTTTTTTTTTTTAAAAAAAAGTTTCTATTAATATTCTTTAATAGGGTAAATCCTTCCCAATTCTTGTATTGATCACATGGCCAGAATAAAATAAAATATATTAAATAAATTATGAATTTGATCAATTAAATCACTAATTATATTAATTATTTAAAAAACTCAAAACTTCTAGTAAATTCTCAAAATTTGTTCAAAACCCCATATAAATAAATTAAATATGTAAATTTACTAAAATGTATATTTCAAACCTATATTGAAAATATTAAAATTCTAAATCGAGGTCATCTTGACCAAAAGTTGACGGTGGTCGAACTTAACCTTTTTAAAACCCAATAGCCCAACTAATGACTTAAATCATTTCCAACATCTCGAGAATCAGTACTATCTATCCCCGTAAGTCGTAAATCACGTATAAAAACTATGGAGAGAGCTAAAATGAAAAACACAAATAGAATTCACAAAATGACTAGGAGGGTTGTTACATCAGATACCAATTAAACAACCATTCATCCCCGAATAGGCAAATAAGAAACAAAAAGGAAAACTAAGAAATTTTCTAGATAATCAAAACAATGTGGATACTTGTTGTGCATGTCCGCTTCGGTCTTCCAAGTGGCCTCCTCAATAGGACGATTCTTCCACTGGAACTTCAAAAATGCAATCTTCCTAGTCCTCAACTAACGGACATCTCTATCAAGAATAGAAACAGGTACCTCATCATAAGAGAAGTTTTCATCTAACAAGACTGAATCCCAATGAATTATGTAATTACCATAACCATGCAACTTCATTAATACATAAAATACATGATGAACTCCCAAGAAACTTGAAGGCAATGCCAACCTATAGGCCACCGGCCCCACATGTTGAAAAATCTCAAACGACCCAATATATCTATCTAGGACTAAGTTTACCTCACTTTACAAAATGCATAGCACTCTTCATGGGTGAAACCTTGAGAAACATTATCTCACCCTCCATAAAATGAATATCTCTCTCTTTTTAATCTACATTCTCCTTTGCCTGCTTTGAGCCACTATAAGTTCTCCTGAATAAACCTAACCTTCTCCAACAAGTCTCTCAATAGATTAGTACCCCACGGTCTCACCTTAAAGGCATCAAATGATCCAATAGGAGATCTACACCTCCTCCCATACAAAGCATCAAATGGTGCCATGTTAATTCTTGGATGATTATTGTTGATATATGCAAACTTAGTCAAAGGTAGGAATTGATCCCAATAACCTGCAACATCCATCACACAAGCATGAAGCATATCCTCTAACACCTAAATTGTTACTCAAATTGCCCATCAGTCTAAGAGTGAAAAGTTGTACTAAGGTCCATCCTAGTACCTAACTAGAATACAACTTTTTTCAAAAGATAAAGCTAAATTGAGTACCCCTATTCGAGATACTAGAAATCGGGACCCATGCAACCAAACAATCTCCTTAAGATAAATCATGGCCAACTTTGCTGCATTATAATTCACCTGAACTGGAATAAAATCTAAAGACTTATCCAACCTATCCACAATGACCCATATAGAATCATACTTCCCCAAAGTTTTGGGAAGACCAATAACAAAATCCATAACTATCCTCTCTCATTTCCATTCAAGAATAGGCATCCTCCAAAGATTACCACCAGATTTTTTATGATCGTACTTTATCTGCTCGCAACACTGGAATTTAGCAACAAAATTGACTATCTCTCATTTCATCTGACCCTACCAGTAAGGATGCCTCAAATCATAATACATTTTAGTCGCTCCAGGATGTATAGAATACTTTAAACAAGAGCCTCAACTAGAATAGTAGGAATCAAATCATCAATACAGGGCATACAAACTCGCCTTTTAATCCGCAACACACCCTCACCATCAAGAATAGCCTCCTTGGACTCACCTCATTGAATCTTATCACGAATCTTGCTCAACTTAGCATCCTCAAATTGTTTAGCCTTGATTTGATCAAGAAACGTGGACCTTGCCTCTATATTAGCTATAAATCCTCCTTTTTACATCACCTCGAGTCATATAAATTTGTTAGCTCATGTCTGAATCTCTCTAGCCAATAAATGGCTAGCAGCATTGGAGTAAACCAAGCTAGACAACAGCATTGGAGTAAGCCAAGCTAGACATACTTGCTTACTTTATACTCAATGTGTTAGCTACCACATTAGCTTTTCTCAGATGGTATAGAATGGCTACATCATAATCTTTAAGCAACTTCATCCATCTATGTTGCCTCAAATTCAAATCCTTTTGCATGAACACATGCTATAATATATGGTGATCAGTGAATACTTCACAATGAACCCCATACAAGTAATGCCTTCATATCTTAAGAGCGAAAACTATAGGATTCAACTCCAAATTATAAGTTGGATAATTTCTCTCATAGGGCCTTAATTCCATTGATGGATAAACTACATAAAAACAACAACTAAACAAGAATGTAAGGCATCACATTAAATAATAAAATCCTTACCCTCTATAGGCAAGGCAAGAATAACAGTGGTAGTTAATAAGGTCTTGAGCTTTTAAAAGTTCTCCTCACACTATCAAACCAAATAAAAGGTACATCCTTTTAAGTCAACCACGTTATATGAGTAGCAATAGACGCAAACCCTTTCATGAACCTGCAATAATAACTTCTAATCCCATAAAGCTACGACCCTTTATTACGGAAGTAGGCCTAGCCCAATTCTTAACCACTTCAATCTTTTGTGGATCTACCATCACCTCTTCTTAGAAACCACATGCCCTAAAAAGGATACAGATTCCAACCAGAATTCACACTTAGAAAACTTCGTGTAAAGCTTTTTATCTTTTAGCAAACCCAAAACAATCCTTAAGTTATTCACATGTTCCTCTTTACTCTTAGAATAAACTAGAATATCATTAATAAAGACAATCATGAAAGAATCTAAGTAAGGATTAAATATCCCATTCATTAAACTCATAAAAGTAGCTGGGCCATTAGTCAGCCCAAAAGACATCACAAGAAACTCATAGTGCCCATACCTGGTTTGAAAAGCAGTCTTAGGAATTTATGATATCCGAACCTCAAATCAATCTTGGAAAATATGGATGCAACCTGCAATTAGTCAAACAAATCATCGATACTGGGTAAAGGATACTTGTTATAGATAATAACCTTATTCAATTGCCTGTAGTTTATAAACAAAGAAAACTACCATCCTTCTTCTTCACAAACAAGACAGGAGCACCCAATGGAGAGGCACTCGGATGAATACAACCCTTACCCAACAAATTTTGCAACTAAGCCTTTAGCTTCCTCAACTTAGTTGGAGCCATCCTATCGAGCGAGTACTTCGCTCTAGGTAATACAGAAATCAATGTCATGATATGGTGACATGCCAGGCAAATCTTTAGAAAACACTTCTTGAAACTTATATACCATATGAACTAACTTAATGGTGTGACCTCTGCAGTAGAATCCTAAAAATGTGATAGGAGATCCGAACAATCCTTTATAATTAACCTCTTTGCACGCATAAAGGAAATAAGTTTTGTTAGAGAAGGACTATAATCACCCTCTACTCAAGTCTATTCATTCCAGGCATAGCCATAGTCACTGTCTTAGCATGACAATCTAACATATCATGATATGGAGACAACCAACTCACTCTCAAAATTATGTTGAAATCTACTACATTTAGGATCACCAAATTTGCCCAAGTTTGATACCCCATAAATATAATAGAACAAGAACGATAAACCCTATCAATTAAAATAAAATCACTAACGAGGTAGACACATGAATAGGAAAGTCAAGTAAATCACGCACCATGTCCAACCCCACAACAAAATCGACAGATATATATGAGAAAGTAGAATTAGGATCAACTAAAACAGTAGCCATCCGATCATAGAAAAGAATAATATCTGTAATAGCAGTGTCTGATTCCTATGTTTTGGGCCTTCTTGAAAAGTATAGATATGGGACCTACCACCAGTCTGAGTGTCACCTTTGTCTAACTGAGAACCACCTCGATAGGAATGATTACCACCCCGACCTACCTAGTGACCACTGTGCTTACCTTGTGGACAACCTCTACCATAACCACTATCTCCCCTACCTGTTGGAACTAGATCTCGAGGAGCCTATTACTGGTAAGACTAACCATACTGCCTCAAATTAAGATAATAGCTCCTGATGTGACCAACTAACCACAGTCATAACATATATGATCCAAGATAGATCGTTAAGCTGATGAAGATAAAGTGAGGTAACCACCAAAGTATGAAGACAGATGGCTATCCCCTGATGAACCCACAACAAACATCTGCATCACTAACTGAATGAGGAGAGTAGGGTATCCCTGTGAACTTAGACCCCTAGAATAAGAACCATTGAAACTACCCTCTTTGCAGTCCTTTTTTTCTGCCGCCTTGGCATAAACCCTCTACCTTCATAACAATATCAATCATCTCCTAAAAAGATTTACCTAAAGATGACATTTGAAGAGCAAAATTTGGATACCTATATTCAAACCCTTTATAAAGATATGGCTCCTCTTCTCAGTTTTCAGTAAATGAGGTAAATACGAAGATAATGAATGAAATTTTGCCTCATAGGCCGCAGCTGACATACTTTCCTACTTAATATTAGTAAGCTCATGTCTTTTCCTATCTCTCAATGTAAGAGATACAAAATTCTTTAGAAAAATTGAGTCCAAGTCAATGGAGGAAAACCTACAGCCGTACATTATACATAAGCTCTCCATTACGTCCTGGCATCTCTTTGAAACTGAAAAGTGACCAGTTCCACACTATATCTTTCAACTATACCCATCTTGTTAAGTCTCTCATGACAATCAATAATGAACTCATAGATTTTGTTAGACTCAGTGCCATGAAAAATAAGAGGCTCCATCTTGATAAACTTGTAAAACATATCATGCTCATTTCCAGTTACCACTGAATCTACTACTTTTCTAAAAAAACATCTGACCCTGACACCTTTTCCATTCGAAGAGCTACAAAAACAACATGCTACATCTACGGATGCTGAACTGCAGGAGCTGAAGGCATAGTCTTGGTTTCCGCCAACCCACTAAGAAAGCAATCACATCGGAAGACATCTGTATTAGATTTGTACCACCATGAAATGGTGCAACCCCATAATGAACCATCATCCCTTCATTCTGTAATGGTATTTCTCTATCCTCTGCTATTTCAAATAAATCCTTATTTAGGGAAGAAGATACTGACCTCTCCCTAGCTGGTTTTGTGGCTTGAGCTTTTCCCCTAGTGGGCACTACTCTCCTTCCTCTACCTTGTCCTCTACGTCAAACCACAACCTAGCAGCCGGTTTGGGCACCTCAACTCTTACTCTATTTGCTTGTGTTCTCACCATTTGCGAGTATAAGAATGAAAGAAATTAGATACCAATTTGGATTGCTAGATACCAATTAAAATCAAGTAATAACACGAAATAAAGAAGACTTTGAATGTTCCTAGTATCTTGTAGCCTCTAAAAGAAAATAACAGACGTCTTCATGCCATTCCACAAGACTCTACTAGACATGTACTTGTATGAAGGGATCGGTGAACCTACGACTATGATCCCAACTTTGTCAAGATCTAAATGGCCATGAGTGACACCCTTACTAACCTTTCTGTGGGAGAACCATCTAACCCAACCCATTACCCAATCACTTAGTCAATATTAAGATGAGGTTATCACAAAACCAACTTAATAATAATAATTCAAAGCTAATAATTATTAATGTGGAAATCAAACCAAACTACTATTGAAATCCCCAAGACCCGAAAGTCACCGTACAAGAACATCTAAAATGATAATCATGTCTAAAAGAATTATTCAAAATAAAGAAAGATAAAGAGTGTCGTCGTCCGAAAGAAGGACAAAAACTAATATGATGATCCATGACAACATGGAGATGGAGTGCTCGCCTTTGGATCGAGATCATCCATCGATGCTAGAGATGAGGTCGTGTCTGAGCCTTTGAAATACTTGTTAAACTCAACGAAAGAAGAGTACAGGGTAGTATTAGTACAAATCACTATGTACTGGTAGGAATCATAGGTCAACTCAATTTAATAACATGTATAATACTTAAATCAAATAACAAGTAGATAGGTATCAACGCATAACAAGTGTTCAATAAATCAATAAATACATCAAAAATGGACCAAATAGTGTTTACAAATAAGTCACGTAACCATCAAGAGTATCAAACATACCATAAACACTCACAGGATCAACAATAATATTATAAGTAACAACTACGTCCTTCTAAACCTCACAATTACAATACCATTAGCTCGTTATCGGCTTATTAAACCACACGACCTCTCAAAATCAACACTAATCTATACACACATGCTAAGAGACTTATTTTTGCCTAACAAGTCATGACCTGCAAGGTACAATCTAAGTTCATGGGCTGTATCAGCGTGGTACCCGATCCTCCATGAATAAGTAATATCAATATTCACATCCATACCAGCGTGATAGTCATTCCTCCATAACCATGTTATATACATTTAATCAAATTCACACTACGTTCCTCCATAACCATGTTCTATACATTTAATATAATTCACTTTATCTCTAGCGATATAATACGATATACTGATTTTGCAAGTGCACATAAAATCTTAAGTTAATTCGATCAAGTTTGATTTTCAATAATAATTCCTACAGGTATCAACAATCCAAATATCATCAAATTTAAGTTTGTCCGAAAACCAATCAACAAGCATCCAATTTAGGAACATACATACAATTAAATCGAGTCTAAACTTCAATTAAATCATAACCTACCTCAATCGAACAATCCAATTGCAAGCTAATTTGCAAGAGCCTTGCCCTTTTGTAAAGTTTTTGAATGATCAAAATCTATTCAAATACATAACCCCCATAAGAATACAAATCTAATGGTACCCAATTTATAAATTCTTACTCTAAGAATTCTAGGCCTAAAAATCTAATTTTATCGTAAACCATATGATTTTTCCTAAAAAAAAAAAAAACTCTAACCTGCAAGCCACTTAAAGAATACATTAGCTACAATACTTCAAATAATGCATTAATCCGACACCTATTTCATCATTATAGTCCAATCTCCAATAAGGCATTACCTAATATCCAAAATATTATATGTATTCATTACTAATCAATAAAGATGACAAGATTTATATGCACTTATTTAATTCATACCTATTTCTACAGCACCCAAAAAAAGTAACTACCTAAGTGGTCACTGCTAACCTTATTCATCCTCACGCCTTTATAATACTGACAACCAATCATTACTCATCTAATTATTGGATTCAACTAACACAAATAACAATCAATTTATAACTATATCCGTGATAAAGGCTCTTTGAGTTTCACTTTTATTTTAATATCATGTCAGTAATATGATGCCTATCTCACTAGCGACTTACTATTTTTCACCTGAGGATTGATCGATACTCTCTTCTTCGAAGCTTCCCAATGTTGTAACTTTTTCCCGCCGCTTTTTGTTTTATTTTGCTTTAAAAGCTTCTGTTAGTATTTTTGTAATAGGGTAAACTCTTCCCAATTCTTGTATTGATCACATGATCAAAATAAAATATACCATTTACAGGATATCTTAGGCTGGGGTATGCCACTCAGCCTACCAGATCATATAATAATATCGGATTAAGCCAAAGTCGGAAGACCGAACCAAAGCACCAACCGAAATAGAAAAAAATCTTAAGTAATTTTATGACTACCTGTGTGTCTAGAAGTTCTAATTGTGCGGAAATTCGCCCTTTTCTCAACAATACGGGCTAGAGAGGCACAACTTACTAGACGGCATCACAGAGACAAGGTTAACGTAAGTGTATTGAACTCGACTATACCTCCATTTTGGAACCAAGTCAAGAAATTAAAAAGATTCTTTTATATTTTGATAGAGTCTGGAGCTTTCATAGTTAACATGTCAGCGAAGTTAGATCTTCAACATAGATATAAGATACTGTTCAGCCGGACATAGTCACGGCCAGATTATGGTAGAAGTTTTATTTGAATAACTATAATAAGTAAAAAGATATGTACCTGATTAGCCGAGAATCCAACTGAAATAGTAGTAAACAAGTAGCTTCTTCTTTATTTAATTCTTGAATATATTACAAAGAGAGAGAGAGTTTGTGAAAAATAAAGGAGAGTATTTCTGAACTCTTGCCTCTTCTCAAGAATGAGGCGCCTATAAATAAAAAAAAAAAGAATCTTGCACAGTAATAGATGGGTCCCTGTGCACAGTGTTTTTATTATTACAGAGAGGAAATTATTTATATCTTATCAATCAGTCATGTGTTGTCTTTTCCTTTCCATTTCTTGATAAATGCTTCAGCTTTTTCAAGTTCTTCTTCTTTTATCAGAATTTCCGAAGGTTGTGCATCAGTAATATCTTCAGTATTTGTTTCGGTACTATTCATTGATACGTCTGAATTTTGCTTAACAGTTTGCAGTAATTTATCCCTGACCTCTGATAAATATTCTTCGATCATTTGCATTTTATTGCCGCCATGTGCAGATATTCTTCAGGAAACATAGTTAAGACTCTTTTCTTCGACCAAAATTGATTTTTTGGGAGTTTTTCCATATTCAACAATTTTCTTGACTATTTCCTCCCGTTGGTCATGACCATAGGTGAGTTTGGTCTCTGGATCTTTCCGAATCAATTTGTCCCAAAAATTACAATAAAATGTGCGGTATAAGGCAGGAATTTGCTGAGTATCATAGCCTATTTCTATGGACCAGCGATGGATCCAAGGGATAGAGAATTCTATATAGAAATACATCTGATCGATAGTATCGATTTTACAAATATGATCTGAAAGATATAATTCGGTTAAGAAAGGAGAGGACTTTTTCCATGAGTAATATAAAGAAGAATATTCCGGAGGTAATATTTTGACCGTAGGTCCATGTTGAGACCACCATTGAATAAACCAGTTTGAGATAGGTTTTTCAAATACTTTAGCACAAATTTTTATGAACCAAGTGTGTTTGTGCTTATAATTATTATAATATAATACTTGAGAAAAGGCTTTAATATATTCCCAATAAGTAAAATTGGTAAGGGTTTGGCCCATTGGCCCCATTGGTATAGAGCGTTGAGTCATTGATGAAATTCCCCATTCTTCAATAGGAATAAGTTTTTTAATTACCATTTTGGAGTATCCATGAACTCCTGGGGTAGTTTCTCCTAGGGGCTGTGATCAAAGGTTGCACTGAAAGGTTGCACTAATATGTGTTCATAATAAGTCCGAGTTTTGTATAATTCGCCAGTAAAATATACATTGGCAGTAAGGTAATTTTTTAGTAGTCTCCATGCTTCTTCAGAATTTTCTTGTCCGGGAATATGTTGATTTTCAATATATAATATAAGTTCTCTAGCATCCAGTTTTTCATATGAAGGCTTATCTTCAGAATTTTTTTGAACTATGGACGCAAAAGAATCTGCAGTTTTTTGTTGATCTGATAAATAAGATTGCAGTTGTTTGTATAATGGATGATTTTCAGGAATGTCTTCTAAATGGACAGAAGAACCAATATTCAGAGTTTTGGATGATGAAGATTCCTCTTGAGGAATTTTGGAATTAATTAAAGTTCTATTTCCTTGCTGTAATATAGGGAAATTTGAACGCAGAGCTATATGCAGAATTTCTTTGATCAAAATATGAAGGGTTTGTCCGTCCTCCTTGATATGAAGAGTTTTGATTTCTTCCACCTCGTCCTCTTCCTTTGGCGAGTTGCCAAGGAGGATCCATACTGTATTAATAATCAGGAATTTGATCAGCATACTATGACAGATATTCAAAGAGATCTTCATAAAGTGTATCCTTTATGATAAGGTCGTCAATGACTTTCCGTAGTATGAGCATGTGTAAATCTATATTTAGAGGAACTGCCTTTATAAAGATGAGTAAAAACTTTGCAGAGAAGAAGTGTAGAAAGAACTTTATTAGATCTGTAAGCATTAATCACTTAAATCAATATCAAACCAATAGATTTCGTCATCAATGAATTCGTTGTGGTTAAAGAAAAATTCTTCTTCTATTAAGCGATGAATTAAAGTTTCTAAAATAAGAAAATGAATATCTTCATTTATGGGAATGCATTTGATAATAGTTATTATAGTTTTTTCAGAGAGGAAATATGTGTAAAAACTCATATCAAATGTTCTCTAGATAAAAAATCAGGCAAAGAATTTTCACTACCCCTTTTATATTGTATTTCATAATCAAACGGGGCTAATTGAGCTTGCCACCGCACAAATATTAATTTAGAAGCATCATGTTTGAAGTCTTTATTAAACATAAATTTGACAGATTGAGCATCAGTACGAATTATAAATTTTTGGTTATACAAATCATCTTGGAATTTTAAAACACATTTTACAATAGTTAGCATTTCATGGGCTACCGTGGCGTATTTTTTCTGATTTTCCGTCCATTTACCAGAATAAAATTGAATCAAACATTCGGTCTTCGTATGGGGATTAACTTGTTTAAGTATTACGCCATAGCCGATATTTGAAGTGTCAGTTTCAACGATTTTTAACCAGTTAGGGTTTGCAAGAGAAGTACAAGGAAGGGTTTGAACTCTGCTTTTGATTGTTTTGACTAAATCAGTGTGTGCTTGAGTCTAAGGAGTTTTGTGATCCTTTTTCAGTCTATCATATAAAGGAGCTAAGTCTCTAGACAAATTTTTATAAAAAGGGGAAATATAGTTAAGACTACCGAGGAACCTTTGAAGCTGTTTTTTATCAGTAATAACATCAGGGAATTTTTTAGCAAATTCTAGAACTCGTTGTATAGGTTCAATAGAACCTTGAGAAATATTATGTCCTAAAAATCTAATGTTTGTCTGAAATAAACTTATCTTCGGTTTAGAGATAACTAAACCGTTTAGAATAATTATTTGTTTAAACATATGTAAATGTTTAAAATGAGATTCGAGGGTTTTTGAAAATACTAAAATATCATCAATATAGACAATGATGAAGTCCATATAGGGATTAAAAATATCATTCATAATCTTTTGAAATTCGGAAGGAGCATTCTTTAAACCAAATGGCATGACATTCCATTCATACTGTCCAAAAGGAACATTAAAAGCAGTTCTATAAGTATGATTTTTATCAATTTGAATTTGCCAATATCCAGATTTTAAATCAAATTTAGAAAATATATTAGCATCATATAATCTGGAAAGTAAGTCCCTTTTATTCGGTATAGGGTATCGAATCCATTTTAAAACTTTATTCAGAGGTTTATAGTTTATAACTAGTCGAGGTTTTCCTCGTTCCTTTTCAGCAGCATTATTGACATAAAAAGTGGTACAAGACCAAGGAGATTTTGAGGGTTTTATAAGACCCTTTTGTAGAAGATTATCAATTTCTGTCTTACAGAATTCTACTAATTCTGTATTCATTTGACAGGGTCAAGATTTTGTAGGAATCTTTTCTTCACTGAAGTCATCTTCATAAGGAAGAGAAACAATATGCTTCTTTCGATTCCAGAAAGCATTTGGATGATCCGCGCAAATATCCAGAATCAATTGATTAGAAATCATTTTTATTTTTTCTTGGACTTTTACTGATTTTAAAGTATCAAAGATATTAATACTCATTATTTCTAATTGTAAGAAATTAAGCTGATTTTGTTTCATATTGATAAGGGTATTTATATCTCTGGTTACAGGATGAGTAACAAAAGGATAAGAAATTTGTTTGTCCTTGTAAGTAGCCTTAAAACCATTTGCATCAATATGAGTATACGGATAAATAGCATTTATAAAAGGTGTTCCTAAAATAATAGGAGGATAAAGCTGATTTTTTACTAAAAAGAAGAAATGTGGAATGCAGACTCTATCTCGGCAGATATGAGTATTTGACAATTTATAATTGATATCAAGAGCATGACCAGATGCAGACTTTATTATATGAGTGGTTTTTTCAAAATACCTGGTTGGGATTAATCCTTCTTGAATACAACTAACATCAGCACCACTATCAATCATAGCAATATTGGTAACAGAAAATTCCTTATTTATCAAAATAGTGCAGTTTATATACCATTTATGAGCAGTAACAATTTGCATCATTCCCAAGAAATAATCTTTTTTCAAATCTTCTGCTGGACTGAATTTATCAATTTCAGAATTTTCAGAGTGTTCGAAATCTTTTTCTTTTCCTTTTGAAGCAAAAGAGACTTCGGGAACATCAATAATTTTTTCTTCAATTTTCAAAATTCTATGATCTGAGATCATCTGGTTTTGTTTTAAGGAAATAATCTCCTTTTTCAATTGCTCAACTTCGATTTTTAAATCATTAAAGGTAGTATCTCTACCGGGGGTTTTATTTAAAGCAAGACGTCAATTAACTTCAGCTAGGGAATAAGACATGGGATGATTAAATAAATTATGAATTTGGTCAATTAAATCACTAATTAAATTAATTATTTAAAATATTCAAAACTTCTAATAAATTCTCATAATTTGTTCGGAACCCCATATAAATAAATTAAATATTTAAATTTATTAAAAAGAATGTTCCGAACCTATTGAAAATATTAAAATTCTAAATCGAGGTCATTTTGATCAAAAATTGATCATGGTCGAACTTAACTTTCTTAATACTCAATAATCCAACAAATAATTTAAATCATTTACAAAATCTCGAGAATTGGCTATCGAGAGAGATAAAATGGAAAAAACAAGTAGAATTCGCAAAACGGCTATGAGGGTCGTTACTACTATTTTCTTTGAAGTAACCGCAATAACAAGACGAAAGTTGTTTCAAAAATTAAACAACTCAAATCTTTCGAGCGCCAAGGATAATATCAACAAGATGTGGAAGTCCCTTATGAAATAGTTTCTTTTTTTGAGTTAAGGATAAAAAACGAGGAGTGTTACTTTCATGCATGAACTATCACCCTCTAATTGGAGAAACACACTTCGATCAACATATGATGGTGTATGTATTATACTTTCTTTGTTTAAAAATCTTGTCACGTGGCACTCCGTGTGGAAGAACAATTTATATATATATATATATATATATATATATATATATGAAATATAAAGAAAGAACAAGAGTAAATAAATAGACAGAGAAGAGAGGAGACTTCTTTATTTTCTTTAGGGATGAGAGATCTTCAGGGATTGAGGATACAATTAACAAAACCCCTCTATTTATAGGGGAAAATACTCCTAGTTTCTCTCTAAAAGATATATATTTCATATCCTAAAAGATATCAAATAGATCTTGATAGATCTTATTTATATATTTGATAGACATTCACTATAATGTAAATACATTTATAACACTCCCCCTTGAATGTCTAATTGATAGATAATGTGTCTTGTTAAAACCTTACTAGGAAAAATCGGTGGAAAAAATCTGGTGAAGGAAAAAGAGTACACATCTCTAATAATACACATTTCGGATGCCCCATTAAAAACCTTACAAGGAAAACCCAGTGGGATAAAATATTGAAAGGGAAAAAGAGTACAACGCATATTTGCTCCTCCTGATAAGAACATCAATGAACTTTTACATCCCGATCTTGTGCACCATCTTCTTGAAAGTTACAGAAGGAAGAGACTTGGTGAATAAATCAGTCACATTATCACTTGAGCGAATCTGTTGCACGTTAATATTACCACTCTTTTATAGTTCATATGTATAGAAAAACTTTGATAAAGTGTGCTTCGTTCTATCTCCTTTTATGAATCTTCCATTAAGATATGCTATGCATGCTGCATTATTTTCATATAGAATTGTAGGTACTTTGTTCATTTCAAATCATATTTTTCTCGAATAAGATGTATCATAGTCCTCAATCACACACACTCTCGGCTTACTTCATGAATAGCTATCATCTAAGCAAGGTTTGATGAAGTGGCTAGATAGACTGTTTTGTATATCTCCAAGATATGACAGTGTCCCCATATGTGAAGACATTGTATGTTTGAGACTGAGATTTATACGAGTCAAATAAGTATCCAATATCAGCATGACCAATAAGATCGAGACTACAATCTTTAGAATAAAATAAGCTCATGTCTTTTATCCTATTTTGATGTCTCCTAGTAGGAGCAGAAATATACCTTGCTGACAAATTGACTGAAAAAGTTATATCAGGCCTTATAGTATTTGCAAAATACATTAGTGTTGTGCAATAATGGCACTAATAAGATATGATACTTCATATTTCTCATTTTAGCAAATAATCTATTATTTTTGAAAACTCTCCTAGAGTTTTGGCAATATTCAGACTATCAATTTATCCCTTATAAGGACAATAAACAAGTTTTCCAGAAACTTTATATGCTTCAGGCATTTTGAATCCTTTAGGGATTTTCATATGAATTTTTATCAAGTGACAATATCAATATGTGTGACATCTTCAAGTGTCTGGACTGCAAATCAAATAAGTGTTATGCTTACCAAGATGCATCCTTTCATGTCACTTGAAAACTATTCCTACGTCAGTATGATTAAATAAACGTAGAATTCAGATCCTCGTAACCTTTTATAATATTGTGCCAATATTGTATTAAAGATATCATCGATGATATATATCATTTTATATCGGCTCAAAATGTGACAGTATTTTGAGATCTCATCGCTTCATTATTTTCAGGTACCAGAACCTCTTATAAGGTTTCATGAAGTGTTATGTCATAGGCTATTCAAGAGCACATTGCCTTCTTATTATGATTATTTTCTCTTTATCCTTTTCAAGGATTATTTCATTTGGAACTAATTGGTTTACCACACTTTACGCATGCATATATTTTATCCTTTAGGGACATAAAATAGGATCACTTGCAGCTTAAATATGAGATGCCATCGGTATTTGACTTGAATTATCTTTTGAATGAGGATCTAATGATAATTTCTAACATATTTCATTGCTACTTATAATCTCCTTCTTATGTTAGGAAAACTAAAATACATCATCCATCTTCTTTGAGGAATCCATCTTTGTACATCTTGGTATATTCATTAATCGTATACCGTACATCAAAACTATTAGATGGAATAGTTGGTTCCTGACCTTGAACCAATTGAGAGGGAAGAAATAATCATAATTTATTGGTCTAATACATACAAGTGCTATTATATGCAACATATCATATTTCAGACCAACACATGAAGCTTTGTTCTCCTTAGCAATGGTTTAGCTATTTATCAAAGGCATTCACTGCCAAACTATCATCTTCAAGATTGTCTTGATTACACAATCTGACAGTTATGCCTCTAACTCAATGTTATTGAGCAAGCAATTTTATATATGTCAAACTGCAGGTTGACAATGAATGTACATATGATCATCTTATTGGTGCATCTTTTCAAAATATATCACATGATAGATTAACGGGCTTATATTTACCTTTTATAATTTTCAGATTTTGATGGATCCAATCCCAACATTAGTTGGTTCAACCAAATTATCATGATAATAAGAAACATTAAAAGTAATGAAAAATTTTCTAATTCTTCAATATATGTTCAATACTCAATATGCACATCTTTGGGATGTCGCTATCATTCATGTCAATTTATGAACTTTTATTCTAGCAAACTCCAAGTTTACCATGACATGCACCTTTTAATTTAGTAAACTTCAGATTTACTATTACATGAATAAATTTCAAATTTACTACTTTAAAAGTAGATTTCAGAATATCTCTTCTCAGTTAATAAGCTTCTCATTCCCAGGAACGGAATATAATTATGCCTTAAGCCTATCAAATTATGATAAGTTAGAATCTCTTACATAATATTGCTACTTCAAGAGCACATCAAGGCATACATATCTTTCAAAGTAGATCATATATTGCTACCACATTCACTTCAAGAATGGAGCAAATTGTCATCTTTCAGACTTATCATATATTGTTACCATATTCACTTTATGGAGACTTATCATATACTGCTACCACATTCACTTTAGGGAATGAAGCATATCATATACTTTTCACCAAATACGAATTATTTTGCCTTAACCATCATAATATTATCAATATGGTGCATTGAGATTCAAATTCAATGTTTTATCCATATAAAAGCGTCTTAGACATAAATTGATGGGACTTAAAACCAACATATTATCATCATGGTGCATCAGACCTATGCCCAATGACTTACCCTTTTGATATGATAGAACTTAAATCTACCGTTTTACACATTCAATGGTGTTATAGGCCAAAATTTCATGGGATTCAACCCCGTATCTTTTATAGTATTTCATACTCCAAAATAAGTACTACTTGTTTGATGAAGTACAATTACTTTTAGTCACTTCTAATGATTAAAACAAATAGATAAATAAATAACGAAAAGAAAATCATACCTGATAAATATGAATTAAGCTTTCAAAGTTTACAAAAAACTTGAGAATTAAATAGAGACAAAGGATTGACTGTGTATATTTAGATGCTATACTTGTATTCGGACATCCTGTATCATCAACCATATATCATTGGAACATTTCATATCGAGATAATATGTCAAAACCCCCTGAACTTGTCTCGACAACTTACTTTAACACTTAAACTTTACGGATAATTATTTACCCCCCTAAATCTTTTTGAAGTGATTATATACCACCGTAAAAATACAACACCATTCTCACTTCGGAGAGTGCATCACACTCGTTGACACATCCGCGCCACATCAGCGCCACTCAGATCCACGTAAATAAAGTATTTTTTAATAGTTTATATATATATATATACACATATTTTTAAATATGTATAAAATATTTTAAATTAAAAAATACCCCACCCCCCATTTTCCATCTTCTTCCTAACCACCCACCCCTCCTTCCCCTCCCCCGTCTACCCCCTCACCTGCACATACACCCCATCTACCCCCGTTCACCCCTACACTGCCACACCTAAACACACCCCCATCCACCTCCGTCTACCCCACACAACCACACCGCCATATTTTTCGGTGAATTTTCGCCGGAAAACTCAACCCACTTGAAAAATTCAATTACCACCATCGGTTTTTTGTGGATAGGTGCATCCATCATCTACTTGCAAGCACCTGAGTAAGGTCGAAGCTAGCATGTCCACCATAAGACCCTAAATTCTCCTTCCGCTGTTTGTTTACCTATCAAGCTCATTAATAGCGGATTCAACTTGACAAAGCAGATCAAGGAATCAACAACCCACTTACCCCCACCCACCCCCTTTTTCCCCTCATCTGCTACAACCCGCCACCCCTCTCCCCGCCGTCCTCCACCAACCACACCACCACACCACCACCACATAATATATATATATATATATACACCTATCATCACCAATTTCTCCATCCATAAAAAAAATATCATAAATTAGTGACTAAAAATCCAACCCACCTTATAAATTCGACCAAAATCAACATCAAATTTTCTAAAACTAACAACCAAACATCCAAATCATGTCAATTTTTTAATTTTCAAATTCAATTTATATTTTATTGATCTAAGGTGTTGAAGGAAGAGAAATTGGAGGTGGGAGTAACGGATTTGGTAATTGGGGTTAGGGTTTGGGGGGCTGGTGCTGGTGGACTGATGGTGGATTTGGGGGGGGGGGGGGGATGACGGGTTTGGAGGAGAAGTTGAAGTTGGGTGGGGTGGGGATTAGAAGAAAAAGAGGATGTCACGTCAGCATAAGGGGTGAATTTAATATACTTTAAAGATGTTACGGGGGATAAATAAATATATATTAAGTTTAAGTGCTAAAGTAAATTGGAGTGACAAGTTTAGGAGGGTTTTGATGTATTATGTCTTTCGTATATAAAAAGTTATTATAGCAAAGCACATGCTAACTGAATTTAATCCAATTGTTAGTAATGGCTCTCTCGAAATATATATTAATATGAAAGTAAAATAATGATATACCCTTTCAATTTTGACATCCTTTTGTTTGAAATCTACGATCCAAAATTTAATGTCACTTACCTATGCTGGCACGTTCCCGCTACTTGTAAGAATATTACAGCCATTTACCTCAAATTCTTTTTAATGGCAGAGACTCGTGCTTACCTCAATTTCTTTTTAATGTCAGATACTCTGCTGATAACATGTTGGCAGGGATTCGTGCTTACTTCAATTTTTTTTTAATAGCAGAAACTCGTGCTGATAACGTGTTATGAAATATAAAGAAAGAACAAGAATAAATAAATAGAGAGAGAAGAGAGAAAACTTGTTTATTTCTTTTTAGGACGAGAGATCACCAGGGATTGAGAATATAATGAACTAAATCCCTTTATTTATAGCAAAAAATACTTCTACTTTCTCTCTAAAAGATACATACTTCATATGCTAATATATATTTGATAGACATTCACTATAATGTAAATATATTTATAACAATTATATACTTTTGATCTAAATATACCTCTTCCGTTACATTTTTGGTCCAAATATACCCCTCTCATCATATTTTGACATAACTTTGTCCTGAACTTTGACGGAGGCGCACATATTTTCTTTTTCATCTCTCTTCTTTCATGATGAATTTCATTTTTTTTTTCAAATCTTTCTTAAGCAGTTAAATAATTGATTGAACTTCTTCTACTTTTATTAACTTATGTGAAATTTCTTTTATGTACAGTAAAAGAATTATTGTCTAAAAATAAGGAAATATTCATGTTTTATCAAGATAAAGAATTAATAATAATAATTAAAAGAGAATAAAGAGATCAACAGAATATTTTTCTCTTTCCTCGAATACACGATAAGATGCTTAGGGATTTCTTTCAGAACGAACTTTAACATTTTTCAATCTTACTAGATTAACCGTACGATGCGAAAATCGTACGTGTTTCGCATGTATAACTTTTGATTATTTAAAATTAAACGATTTTTTCTATTAAAATTTTTAATAAAGTACAAAAAGTTTAAATCACTTCTCAAAAATTCTTCACACTTTAATATAATAATATGAACATAACATATATTTTACTTCAAGAACGTATATATTTTACTATCAGAAGTTTCAAGTGGTTAATAGATAGTCACTTTTACGTTTGTCATGTAGTACCTCTTTTACTTGCTGCCAGAGGTTAAGTTAGACGCATCAATTTGAACCATATTTGTAGTTTATGATTATTTTTTAAAATTTTTCTATATTTAAAATCTTTTCTTATTTTTAAAGTTAAATCTTTATAAAATCTTTGACTACTTATTTAAAACTTTTTAAAAATTGATATTTCTTATTTTTTTTTAATTTAACGATTTCATATTTAGTTCTAGATTTTACAAATCTTCTTAAAATTAATTTTATTTGATTCAGAATTCTTAAACTAATGAAAAAAGTATTAGTTATTAATTTTGATGACTTCTAATACTAAAAAGTTTTATTATAAATATTTAATTAATTTTTAACTCTTAAATATTAAAAAAAAATAGTGAAAAAGATGATTTTGTGTAAAAGACTTTTAATGAAGGATAAAAAGTTCAAACAATATTTTTAAGACCCTTCACACTTTTAATACTGTAAAGATTCAAATCTTCTTAAAATCAATTTTATTTGATTTAGAATTCTTAAACTAATGAAAAAGACATTACTTGTCATTAATTCTGATGACTTTTAATAAGAAAAGATTTTACTATAAATATTTAATTAATTTTTAACTCTTAAATATTTAAAAAATAGTAAAAGATAATTTTTTTTAAAGTAGAGACTTTTAATGAAGGATAAAAAGTTCAAACAACATTTTTAAGGTCCTTCACACTTTTAATATAGTATGGATAGATTATTAATGAATATTTAATAATAATAATAATAAGAATTAAGGAATAAATCAATTTACTTTTCATTTTTTAAAATTTACAAAGCACATATTATTAATCCTAATACGTATTAATAACTATTAAAGCATGTTTTAATGAGGCTGAGTTGCCCCCTATAAACTTATATATAAACTACTCAAGTGGATGTGCTTTGTACGTGTCTCTCACGTTAATGAATATATATATATATATATATATATATATATATATATTTAGGTGTACGCGCATTGCGCATGTACCTCACTTTAATGAGTTTACACATTACACTAAATAAAAATTTATTTAAATAATAAAAAAATTATTGTATCTTTTGAATATGTATAGATGGAGAATTTATTTAATAAAACCTAATATATACAAAAAAAATTCTCAACGCCAATCAAAATTTATCTACCACCTTTAAACTACAACAAAATAATACGATGATAGAGATATCAAAACAACACAATTAAGCCTAACATTTGCAAAAGATTTTCCTCAAAATCGATCGACATCCATCTACCACCTGTCAACTACAATAAAATAATATGATAATAGTGATATCAAAATAATACAACTAAATCTAACCTTTACACGAAAAAAAATCAAATTAGAGACATCAAAACAATACAACTAAATCTAACTATTTCCTAAAAAAAATAATTTAAAACCGACCAACATTTATCTACCATCTGTAAATAACAACAAAATAACACGATGATAAAGATATCAAAATAATATAATTAAACTTAATCTTTACACAAAAAATTCATAACAAAGCTTTGTGCAAAGATTATAATCAATAAAATCAAAACGTAATATAAATAGAAATTTGAAATTCCAAATCACAAAGTTACCCAATAACAAAGTTATGATCACAAAATTTTATTACCCAAATAATATATTGTATAAACCTAAAAACAGACTTGTAAAATTGAAAAATATATATATATATATATAAAGACTCCTAAACTAAAATATTATAACAAAAAATTAATAGTCCTAGCCTAATTAAAAAAAAAAAAAAAAAGAAGCAATCCCTCTTCTTTTGGGTGAAATCCCCTGTACACGAATTGAAATTTATTTTTGGAAGACTTTTTCTTCTTCTTCGTTTAGTAGTCTTAACCTATTTTATGTAAAATAGTTTTCCAATTTTTCTAAAATATTTAGAACTTTACCTTATATAGAAATTTTTCTTATATAATAACTCTTTGAAGTTGAATTTTCTTTAACAATTTATTGCCATAAATTTAGGAATTCAACTAAAAATAAAAAATCTTCTCCATTTAATTATATATATATAGAGAGAGAGAAAGAGAGAGTCAATATTCAATATTAAAAATTGAAGAAAAATGTGAAAAGACGATTTTTTCTATTACGAAATCTTTTAATGAAGGACAAAAAATTCAAATCACTTTTCTAAGAATTTTCACACTTTTAATATATTATAGACATAGATAAAGAGTAAATGATATAGTTTGATGCATAAATAACTCTTCTAAATGATGATCATGAGGCGTTTTTTTTCCTTGGGGGGCGGGGGGGGGGGCGGGGGGGGGGGCGGGGGGGTTGGACTTTGGTTTCAATTTATTTTTTTTAAAAGAAAACAATAATGTTTTGTTTGATGTGATCTTATGGAATCAAATTGATAGAAAATCTAAGCAAACCGATAAATTAATAGATGTCTACTACTATCTTCATCTCCATGGTAGACATGCATATACTGGCACTCTCACATTTAAGTAAATAGTATATTGTTCATGTCAAGAAATACCGAACAACATTATTAAAAAGTAGAAATTGAAGTTAAAAATGTTGCTTCTATTTATACAATGTAAATAAAATATTGTATATTTAGCTCTTCCTTCTAAGCATATTTATTTTAAAATTTTCAATTTCAAGAAATCTATCAACAAAACTATTAGATCATTTAAGTCTAAATGCCTTTTAATTTTATTATTTTTATGTTGACCTAGGGCAAAAACCAGAGTGAATATTAAACTATCTTCCTCTCTCATTACTCATGAAGACTTGAAGATATACAAATAACTATTACTTTTTTCTCTTGATATTTAGAAATGTAGATGTGGTACCATAAAGCTCTCAAAGAGAGTAATATTTATATGGACAAAATAAAATTAGAGATTCCAACTGATAATGTGTTATTATGAAATAGTAAAACAAGAAGAAGAATATTGAAGATAAAAATTACTTTATTTATAAGGGAAATTAATTTGGTCAGAAAGTAATTAAAACTATTTTTTAAAATAATAAATAGACATTCACGGTAATATAAATATATTTATAACATACTTTTACATTTCTTTTCCCTAGCTCATTAATTTCAAAAGGCAGGTTAAGAACTAAGGGAAGGATTGAACAATTAAAATCCTTTTTGGTAAAAAATAATTACTTCAAAACAAAGCCATATATTTCACATATGTGAACATAGAGTTTTCCAATAGAAGTATTATTAACTTCAAAATCCTTAAATCAAAATATTATGATTTCTTACATGGTGAAATTTTTATTTTAAAGGCAAAAAGAATTGAAATAGAGACGTTTCATACAAATCGAGTTTGTCCGTTTTGACTCTTATTCTTATGATGTTGAACTGCATGTTCACTTAGCTCTTAGCTATCCTCTAAGAACTTAATTGCATAATATTCTGGGTTAATTTACCTTGTTTGGGGCTGTGATTTCATGCACATTGGTTTCCATTCGGCTTCAAGATGTTGTAACTATCATTCTATGAACTTTAGTAAGACTTCGTTGAACATATCGTTTAGAATCATGTTGATGCCTTCTGCTTCTCCCCTCTCTTCGTCAATGATTTGCATGAACTTTGTTCTCTCCTTGAATAAAATATTAAGTTTCTATCATTATAAATAATTTTAAGATACAACTACACAAATTTAATTTTATCTGAGTCGACATCTTTCGAACAACCTCTTTATTTTTCTGATATATGAGTAAGATCTATGCACTTTTCTCTCTCTTTGTCCTACGATAACTTCAATAGTATGAAATTTCTTAAAATATATCATGCAACCTCATGCACAAAACTAGTGACAAATAAATAATGAGAGATACATATTCTGAATTTTCTTACCATATCATGTCGTTATAGACTCTCCTACTAAACCAAACTTCGAAGCAAAATAAATAAGCAAATAACAAAGTTGAACGCATTGTTGATGTTCAAAAATAATGCAAAGAACATTGTTTAAACACACTGTTGATGTTCAAAAATAATGCAAAGAACATCGCCGGCCACTTTCACCCTTCTCTCTTGAAGCTATGGACATGTATATATTATAAAATAAATAAAGCCGGTGAAATGAATTATATAAGCTAAATCTTGACAAATTACAAAATAAAACTTATTTTTTATCATATATTTTAGAACTCTTAATTTAATAAAAAGTTTTACCATATATTTTAAATCCAGATCTCATATATTTTAGGAGTTAATATTATAAATATAATGATATAATAATTGAAGAAAATTAGTGAAAAAATAATTTTATCTATTATGGAGATTAATGAAGGGCAAAAAGTTCAAATCACTTTTTTCAAGACTTTTTACACTTTTAATATATTACATATAGATATAGATTATTGATATGATAACTACGTGACTTCTCAAACATATGCTCCTAATTATCTTATTTAACCCAAATTTCAATTAAATACAATTCATAGTCTCTCTTCTGTTTCTCTTTTTTTTTTTCTTATTTTTTTTCTTACTTTCTCTTTCTTTTTCCCTTTCAAACTTTTTCTTTTCCATTTGTTTCCTTTTAATTTTTCTGGTTTTTTTATATATTTTTTTATACTTTTCTTTTTCGTTTTTTCAACTTTTTTTTTGTTTTTATTTCTTTTTTCTTTGAAGTCTTTTTTTTTTCATCTTTTAGTCATTTTTTCTCCTTTCTTAAAAAAAATATATTTTTGGATTTTCCTTTTTTTCCCTCATTTTTTGTTGTATTTTATATTTATTTATATCATACTATATACTTTAAATAAATTTATTATTTATTGAATACTTTAGCCGTGAATATGTATAATTTATCATTTGTATTTGCAAATAAATGAAACACCACTCCTTTTTTGAGCTAGAAATTTATCCGTCGTTCCTACGGGAATAGAACCAAACTCAATGATTCCTATTTAAATATAGGTATGTTTAGCAATTATATATCATGGGGCATCTTTGGATATGAATTGAGGTAATAAAAAATCTCCTAACACAAAGATGAATTGAGAACTTCTTTATCGATTGAGCTTTAGTAGACACTTCAACTTAAGTCAGCTTTTAATGACTATTACTCCTAGAATATAATGAGTTATATGGACTATAATATACCAAATGAAATCTCTCCGAACCTTCTTTCCAACGCAACTGGTTTCACCTTAATCCAATATCGGAGTAAAAAGTTATGCTTATTTTACTTCGAAGTGTTTGTCTGATAGAAGGTAACGACAAAGTTGACGAGTTATCAACTAGGTGACGACTAAGTTGACAAGCCATCAACTAGGTGACGAACAGTGAACCCTAGTCATCAACCTTAACCATAAAAGAGAAAAATCCATCTAGAATTGACGACTAGAGTGACGAGACGTCACCAAGTTGACGGCTTGTCAATCTAGTCATTAGTTGAGGAAATTCCTGCATTTTTATTCAGTTTCTTTAGGGTATTTTGGTCTCCCCCCCCCCCCCCCCCCCCAAAAAAAAACTCCCCTCATAACTTTAAATCATCCAATAAGCGTTATTAGCCATTACTAACCAGTTTTAAACGCTCATAATTCTCTCCACCCTCAAGAAAAAGAAGGATTAGGGTTTCTTCTAGGGCTCACTTCCAAGACTAGATTTCAAAATATTTTGAATTCTTGTTCACCAAAATAAAAAGGTATGTGGGACTATCCTAAACCTCATGGGCGTAGTTCATAGTTTTTAACAAGTTTCAAAGACATATGTGTATAAGAAGGGTTTTGAAAAACCGTTTGAAGAATATGCATCATGAACCCATTTTGACGAGATATCATGAGGTTTTTCAAATATTTTAATTATATTCATGTGTTTATACGTTATATGTCTTCGAGAATTAATATGAGAGCAATATTCATGAAATTTTCCTCTCAACATAAAATTTGTTTGATTTAATAAGTTATGGGTTGTTCATTTGCATGTCCTAAAGAATGAGTCAAATATTATATTGTCAATTATAAGAATGACGTTGTTTATGATTTTATGAGAGGGTGTTCTCTTGTTATACATATGTGCCCTTCGTGTTAAATGAAAGAATTGCATGCGTTTATGAAAGAGTTAACCACCTTATGTTGAAATCTTGAAAATATGATGTCTTTACATATGTTTCATATGCTTTTGAAATAAGAACTCTCATGTGATTTTGATAAATCCTTTTTGGCGGTCATTAATGTGCTTTTGAATAAAAAGGGCTATGGATGTGATATGATAAGATATGAACAACTTGTAAGTCTGGGTATGACGATACTCTATTATGATATGCCCTTAATAGAACTCAGAAGTAAAACTTTTTATAAGCATGAAGCATGGTGTTAAAGGACTAAAATTGGTCTTAAAGAGAGTTAGATGTTTACCCAAAGAAGACACGAGTTCAGATAACTCACAGCCTGAAATTGTATTTTGCCGATGCAGGTTTTATTTTTAGGAAAAGGTATGCCATGCAAGGAGGAATATCCTTTTTCTATGACACGGTATGTCATGCAAAGAGGCATACTTTGTGTTTATTATGTACTTCAATCCTGGCGGCAAACTTGGATTGGGGTCTTGCCCACTGAGTCAAGGAGGGATTTCATATAACCCGTGGGATAATCAGAAATGTAGGGTGTACTATCTAACTCAAAAGTAAAACATAGAGTTGAGTCATGACTTACGAGTATATATATATATATATATAACATATCGGTAGTTTCGAGTATTGACCCCCTAAATTTTGGGTTCTGAGGCATAGTTTCACGGTCCCGAAAACCAGTAGATTTTCCTCAGACATTCAGAGTTGGTGAATCTCCCTTACTTCGGAAGGAATTAAATCTAAACATTAGTTTCATTCAATTTTATGGTCCGATCGAGGGCCTTGTCTCGGCCTAGTCAGACTAGTATTTTCAGTTCATTAGAGGCTTCGTAGATGGATATAGACTGGATTTGATTTGTCATGGATTGTTATCCTGAAGAATTAAGTTTTATTATGGGATTTTCTGGCTTTCATTTTATCTTCCACTTTTTATTTTTAGTATGAGTTATGCTGTTGATTGCATGTTAAGGGGTCTCTCGAACCTTCATGGCTCTGGATGCCCATCGCGGCCAGGGCCTCTGCTCAGGTTGTGACAAGCTTGGTATCAAAGCATGGTCCCAGAGTGTCTATGAAGCCGTGTCGAGTAGAGTCCTTTTTATAGGTATGTAGTGCACCACACTATAAGGAGGAATCTACTAGGCATTTAGGAATATTTCCCTTTCTCCATGTTCTAGTTCGTGACACAGAGTCTGAATGTTTACTAACTCTTGACTTTTCATGTTTCAGATCATGCCTTCCCGTAGATCCAACGAGCAGAACACCTCAGTTAGGGCCTCCGTCTCGATTGGGACAAATGTTGATGAAGTCCGCACTACTCATGGTATGCAGACCCATTACAAAGCCCATACCCCAAAATTCACTACTGCTCCAGGGGTTCTTCCAGTCCAAACTAGCCCTCCTCGAGCTCTTTTGTCTAGTGCTAACCGCACCCAGTATCCTTAGAGAGAATTCTCAAATATTGAGTTCCATCAGTATATCCATATGATTACTCAGCTTGTGGTTTTTTAATCTCGTCAATCTGGAGATATGAGTTTGGTGCCTGGTTCTTCTTAAATTACTCGAGTTAGATATTTTATGAGGCTTAATTCACCCACTTTTACGGGTACCTGAAGGTTGAGGAGGATCACTAAGGGCTTATAGATGAAATAGAAAAAATTTTCAGGGTCATGTATAGCCAACCAGTGGTACGAGGAATGGGAAGAGTTACGGGCTGGGGATGTTGCAAATGTCGTATGGGAAAAATTTTCTTAGGTTTCTCTGTATCACTTCTTTATTCAGGAATTGAGAAAGCCTAAAGCAGAAGAACTTATTAATCTGAAGCAAGAGAAGATGCACATAGAAGAATGTGCATTGAAATTAACCTAGTTGCCCCATTATGCTTTGAAATTAGTATGGAATATGAGGTCTCGTATGAGAAAGTTTGCATTCGGTCTCTCGGATGATTTGATGTTAGAATGCAAGAGGGCTATGCTGAACAAGGACATGGATATCTCCCGACTGACAGTGTATATACAATAAGTAGAGTAGGAGAAGAAGAGACAGGCAGATGTAGAGAAAAATAAAAAAAGGATAAGAGGTCTAGGTCTCCATAGCAGAATGTCAATCACCAACAAGGTGTAAAATAGGCTAAGAAGTGGTCTAAGAAGAAATTTTGGAGCAATACTCAGTCTTTAGCTAGCGTCTTAGCGCCTAGACCTCCAGTCGATCAATGGCTCCATAATTCCCAGCCTCACATTGGGTTGAGGATGTAGGGTACTCAGTCCCAAGAAAGTATGGCTCAGCTAATCAGACAACACCCTCTCTGTGGTAATTATGGAAGGAGTCACCCGGGAAGATGCTAGTATGGAAGCGGCCTATATTATGGGTGTGGTCAGCCAAGCTATATTTAGAGGTGCTAAGTCCCAAATTACCTCCACAGCTCCGCCACCTGAGGGTAATAATTCTGCTATCGGTGTTAGTCATAACCATTTATATGCTTTATCTACTCGCCAGGACTCAGAGGCCTCACCATAAATGGTTACAGGTATGTTACAGATTTCTCACGTGATGTGTAGTGTTACTTGATCTCGGCTCTACCTTGTCTTATGTGACCCCTTATGTGGCAATCATCTTTGGTTTTGAACCCAAAAGTATTTCTAAACCCTTTTCCATTTCCACCTCTGTTGGTGACTCTATTGTGGCTAGGAGAGTTTATAGAAATTATGTGGTGTCTGTTCTCCATCGAGATACTGTGGTTGATCTTGTAGAACTTGACATAGTTAATTTTGATGCTATTCTGGGGATGGATTAGCTTTATCCGTGTTATGCTACATTAGACTGTAGAACCAAAAAGGTCACTTTCTCTATTCTAAATGAGCCAGTAATCGAGTGGGAAGGGTATTCTATTGCACCTAGAGGGAAGTTCATATCTTATTTTAGATCCCGTAAGCTCATATGTAAGTGTTATTTGTATCATCTTGTTTGGGTCAGTAATTTTAGCACCAAAAGTCCTTCCCTCCAATCAGTGTCTGTTGTTAATGAATTCTCAAAATTCTTTCCTAATGATCTCCCTAGGATACCCCCGGATAGGGAGATAAATTTTGGTATTGACCTGCTACCAGATACCCAACCTATTTCTATTCTTCCATATAGGATGGATCCTGCAAAATTAAAAGAGTTAAAAGAGCAGTTAAAAGACCTTCTTAAAAAAGGCTTTATTCATCCTAGTGTCTCTCCCTGTGGTGCTTCGATGCTCTTCATGCGTAAGAACGATGACTCCCTTTATATGTGCATAGATTACCGTCAGCTGAACAAAGTTACTGTTAAAAATAAATACTATCTTCCCAGAATCGATGATCTTTTTGACCAACTCCAGGGTGATAAGTGTTTCTCCAAAATAGACCTTCATTTAGGATACCATCAGTTGAAGGTTAGGGAGGTTGACATTCCCAAAATAGATTTTTGAACCCGATATGGTCACTATGAATTCTTGGTAATTTTCTTTGGACTGACTTATGCCCCCGTAGCGTTTATGAACCTCATGAATAGGGTGTTTTGTTAGTTTCTAGACTTGTTCATCATATTATTTATTGTGACATCTTGATTTACTCTAAGAGTGAGGAGGAGCATGCTAATTACCTCTGAATCGTCCTTCAGACTCTTAAGGACCATGAGTTGTATGCGAAGTTTTCTAAGTGTGAATTCTGGCTTAGTGCTATAGCTTTTCTGGGGCATATTATTTCTAGTAAAGGAATTAAGATTGATCCCCAAGAGGTTGAAATAGTTAGAAAATAAACTAGACCCATGACTCTAACCGACATCCAAAGCTTCTTGGGTTTAACGGGGCACTACAGGAGATTTGTAGAGAGTTTTTCATCCATAGCTGCTCCACTTACCAGATTGACTAAGAAGAAGGTAAAATTCTTGTGGTCTGAATCTTGTGAGAATAATTTTGAGAAATTAAAGGACGAGTTGACTATTGCATCGGTTTTGACCTTTCATGAGGGTACAAAGGGATTTATGGTTTACTGTGATGCATCCCGAGTAGGACTTGGGTATGTGTTGATACAGCATGGGAAAGTAGTTTCTTATTCCTCTAGACAGTTGAAGATTCATGAGAAAAATTATCCCAACCACGATTTAGAGTTGGCAGCTGAGGTATTTGCACTAAAAATTTAGCGTCATTATCTTTATGGAGTGCATGTCGATATCTTTACTAATCACAAAAGTTTGCAGTATATCTTCACGCAGAAAGAGCTAAATCTCAGGCAGAGGCGGTGGTTGGAGTTGTTGAAGGATTATGATATAAGCATGAACTATCATCCAAGTAAGGCCAATGTAGTGGTTGATGCCCTTAGCAGGTTGTCCATGGATAGTATTTCTCATGTAGGGGAAAAAAGAGGAATATGATGAAGGATATCTACTGGCTTGCTAATTAAGGAGTTCGACTCCTAGATTTTGAGGATGGAGGGGTGTTCAGAAGTTAAGGAAAAGAAAAGGAGAGACCCCATTTTAATGCAGGTCAAGGAGGATGTTGGTCAGCAAAAAGTGATGGCCTTTAAAATTGGAGGAGATGGTATTTTGAGATACCAAGATCGGTTGTGTGTGCCAAATGTAGATGGGCTGCGAGAGATGATTCTTAAGTAAGCTCATACTTCCAAGTATGTTGTTCACCCTGGCTCCACTAAAATATATCATAATCTCAAGGAGATTTATTGATGGACTAACACGAAAAGAGATGTTGCCAAATTTGTGGTCAACAAGTTAAGGTAGAGCATTTGAGGCCAGGTGACACTTTCCAAGAGATAGCCTTGCCTTTATGGAAATGGGAGATAATCAACATGGACTTTATTATAGGACTTCTGCGATCCCGAAACTAATACAACTCTATTTAGGTGATTGGAGACAGGATGACCAAGTCAGCTCACTTCTACCTGTGAGGATAAATTACTCTGGAGATGATTATGTGAGGTGTATATTCAGGAAATTGTTCGATTGCATGGGGCACCAGTATCCATTATATCCGATAGAGGTATGCAATTTTCTTCCTAATTTTGGTTGTCTTTTCAGAGAGGTTTGGGCACCCAAGTAAACCTTAGCATCGCCTTCTATCCTCAAATGGATGGGCAAGTGGAACATACCATTTAGAATTTAGAAGATATGTTGAGGACTTATGTGATTAACTTTAAGGTTAGTTGGGTGGATCACTTGTCGTTAATAGAATTCGCCTATAACAATTGCTACCACTCTAGCATCCAAATGGCTCCTTTTAAGGTTCTTTACAGGAGGAGGTATAGGTCACCAATTGGTTGGTACGGGGTGGGTAAAGCCCATTTGTTTGGACTTGACCTAGTTCATCAAGCGATGGATAAAGTGAAAGTCATTAGGGAGAGACTTAAGACCGCCCAAAGTCATCAAAAGTCTTATGCCGACGTAAGAAGAAAGGAGTTGGAATTTGAGGTTGATGATTGGGTATTTCTAAAGGTCTCCTCTATAAAGAGAGTTATGAGGTTCAAAAAGAAAAGAAAGACCAGTCCTCACTACATAGGTCCCTATGTGATTAAGAGAAGGGTTGGGCTAGTTGCTTATGAGTTAGAGTTGCCCACAAGTTTAGCTTCTGTTCATCCAGTATTTCACGTATCAATGCTTAAGAAATATATTGGAGATCTTTCGCTTGTGTTACCTGTTGAGGAGATAGGATTGAAGGATTTTACCCATAGATATTTTAGATCGTCAAGTTTGGAAGTTAAGGAGTAAAGAGGTAACTTCGGTTAAAGTATTGTGGAAGAATCATAAGGCTGAGGAAGCTACTTGAGAGTCGGAGAATGATATACGTGCAAGATATCCATCATTCTTTGAGTCCACTAATGATGATATGGAAGGTATTAACTCTATCTTTCTCATTTTGTTTCATGTAATTCTTTCAAGTTATGCTTAGTGTCCTCAGTCCTCATTCGGGTATGAATGATCCCAGGGGGGATAATGTAACACCCCTCCTTTTTCGAGCTAGAAATTTAACCGTCGTTGCTATAGGAATAGAGCCAAACCCAATGATTCCTATTTAAATATAGACCAGTTGAGCAATTATATATCATGGGGACATCTTTGTATATGAATTGAGATAATAAAAGATCTCCTAACACAAAGATGAATTGAGAAATTCTTTACATATTGAGCTTTAGTGGATGCTTCAAATTAGGTCAGCTTCCAACAACTATTACCCCTAGAATACAATATGTTATGTGTCCTACTATATACCAAATAAAATATCTCCTAATTTTCTTTCCAACGCAACTAGTTTCACCTTAATTCGATATCAGAGTAAAAAATTATGCTTATTTTACTTCAAAGTGTCTGTCTGTTAGAAGGTGACCACTAAGTTGATGAGTTATCTACTAGGTGACGACTAAGTTGATGAGATGTCAACCCTAGTCATCAACCTTAACCAGAAAAGAGCAAAATCCATCTAGAATTGACGACTAGGATGACGGGACACCACCAAGTTGACGACTTATGAACCTAGTCGTCAACTGAGGAAATTTCTGCATTTTTATTCAGTTTCTTTAGGGGTATTTTGGTCTTTTACCCACATAAACTCCTCCCCACAACTTAAAATCATCCAATAAGAGTAATCCACTCCACCCTCAAGAGAAAGAAGGATAAGAGTTTCTTTCAAGGCTCACTTCTAAGACTAGATTTCAAAATATTTGAATTCTTTTTCACCAAAATAAAAAGGTATGTGGGACTATCCTAAACCTCATGGGCGTAGTTCATAGCTTTTAACAATTTTCAAAGGCATATGTGAATAAGAAGGGTTTTGAAAAGCCATTTGAAGAACATGCATCATGAACCCATTTTGACGAGATTATCATGAGGTTTCCATTGATTTGAATTATATTCATCTGTTTATACGTTATTATGTTTTTGAGAATTAATATGAGAGCAAGATTCAGGAAATCTCTCTCTCAACATAAAATTTATTTGATTTAATAAGTTATGGGTTGTTCAATTGCGTGTACTAAAGAATGAGTCAAATGTTATATTGCCAATTATGGACTTAAGATAAGAGGGTGTTATCTTGTTATACATATGTGCCCTTTGTGTTAAATAAAAGAATTGCATGCGTTTATGAAAAAGTTGCCCACCTTATGTTGAAATCTTAAAAATATGATGTCTTTACATAGGTTTCATAGCTTTTAAAATAAGAACTCTCATGTGATTTTGATAAATCCTTTTTGGTGGTCATTAATGTGATTTTGAATAAAAAGGGCTAGGGATGTGATATGATAAGATATGAATGACTTGCAAGTCTGGGTGTGACGATACCCTGTTATGATATGCCCTTAATAGAACTGAGAAGTGAACATTTTTATAAGCATGAAGTATGGTGTTAAAGGACTAAAATTGGACTTAAAGAGAGTTAGATGGTTACTCGAAGAAGACACGAGTTCAGATAACTCACTGTCCAAAATTATATTTTGCCAATGCGGGTTTTCTTTTTAGGAAAAGGTATGTCATGCAAGGAGGCATATCCTTTTTTGTGACATGGTATGTCATGCTAGGAGTCATACTTTGTGTTTATTACGTACTCCAATCTTAGTGGCAAACTTAGATTGGGGGCTTGGCAGTTGAGTCAAGGACGGATTCCATATAGCCCGTGGGATAATCAGAAATATAGGGTGTACTATTCTGCTCAAAAGTAAAACATAGAGTTGAATCATAACTTACCAGAATGTTTTGAAGCTCATTGATTATGCCCATGTGTTTCTCTATCTCTCTATCTCTCTCTCACACACACATTAATATTTAATATATTAATATTAAATATATTAATATCTTTAATATGTATATATATATAAATATATAATATATTAAAAGTGTGAGAACCCTTAGAAAAGTGATTTGAACTTTTTGGTCTTCATTAAAAGCCTCATCAATAGACAAAATTGTTTGTTCACTTATTTTCTTCAATTGTTATATTATTATATTAATATTATTTAAAAAGAGTCCTACAATATTTGGTAAGAACAAATATATAAAAAATTAATATTGATGGATTTTTCTCCTTGTGTACTTAGAAAAGGAGTCCTAAAATATAGAGGAAAAGAATGACATAATAAAACACAACAAAAGCAAAAATTAATATTCTAAAAAAAAGGAAAAAATAACTACCAAAATCTAATAAAAACTTGAAAGTTGGCCAGAAAAAGAAAAGGAAAGAAAAATCTTAGTACGCTTGATCAATTTGTTTAGATTTTGAATCACTAATTACTCTTTAATTAATTAATTAATGATAACTTTCTTTCTTTAGTAAGATTTAGATTTTTTTCTTCAAAACTGTCACGTGTAGAGAAAAAAGAGGTCTAGATATAATTTTTTTTTATTAATGCTCATTTTATTGTGATTTGAGGTAAGCTTTTTTAATTTTAGTATTTTTTTGAAGTTTTTAATAAATAAATTATCATGTATTTTTTATAAAAATCTATCGTATAATATATATATATATATATATATATATATATATATATAGTATATTAAAAGTGTGAAGTCATATATAAAAGTGATTTGAACTCTTTGTCTTTCATTAAAACTCTACGTAATAGATAATATCGTCTTTTCATAATTTTTTTAATATTTAAGAGTTAAAAAATTAATTAAATATATTTATGATAAAACCTTTAATTATTTGAATTCATTTAAATTTAGTCCTTAAGTCTTTCCTTTTTTGAATAATATACCATAAAACTATGTAATATACCAAATTTGTAAGGAAAAAAGACAGCAACATCACATTAGGATTTCCTTTAACTTAAAATTGTAATTAATTAGCTATTTAATAAATTTTTAAGGCAACAAAGTCACGTTATAATTGTAAGACAATAAATTCACGTTAGCAAAGTAATATAACTATTAAATAAAATTATAATTGTATTTTAAGTTATTTTATTATTACTCAAGGCAAATCAATTAAAATTTTGGTAATCAAACCTTTCATTAAAAGTATTTTCTTTAGATAAAATTGTCTTTTCATTATTTTTTTCTAATATTTAAAAGTTAAAAATTAATTAAATATATTTATAATAAAACTTTTCCTTGTTTGAATTCATTTAAATTTAGATCTTAAACCTTTTCTTATTTGAATTATATACCATAAAAGGACTTTAACATCAACTACATCTTTATTAAATTCAATTTAATTACTTGAAATGTTAGTATTACGAATTTACTAGCTTTTTTTTTTCGAGTAATAAATATTTTGCTTGTGATGCAAATCATTTATGTCTATAATCTATATCTATAATTTATATCTATAATATAAATCTATAATCTATATCTATCTATAATATATTAAAAGTGTAAAGACCCTTAGAAAAATGATTGAAATTTTTTGTCCTTCATTAAAATACCTTACAATAAACAAAATTGTCTAATCTTTAATTAAATTATAGTTACCAATAAAATTTTTATTATTTACCTAAATCTTAAAATTTCTTTTTTTAACGTAATTAACATGTCCAATTTGTTATGATAGAAAGTACCGTAATTAGTTTTGGGTACAATTAACATCACTTTGGGTAAGACGTATATAAAATCAAAGTGCACTAGGAGTCTTAAAAATTTTCCAGGTTTAGAGGAGTCCGTCCTTTTGTTTATCCTTTCATAGTTGAAGGTAGTTTAATACAAATCGTATACATGTTCAAATTTATTTATTTATTTATTTGATTTGGGAATTCTTTTGTTTGTCTATTTTAAAACTTCTATAAAAGGAGTTATAATTTCAAATTCTTTTCTTTAATTTTGTCGTAGCTTTTTCAAGTTTTCTTGGTCATTCTTTCACACAATGGAGTTCGAGGTAAGGTCAACGTACACAACTATTCTATATATGAAATTGCACTAAATATGTTATCTTTGTTATTGTATTTAGAATGTATGTAAAATTTTGCTTTCATATAACATTAATTGGATGCTTTTTTCTATCTTTATGATCGTGTTCACAAAAAAATTTGAATAATTTTATATTAGATTTTACGTGTTCTTATTTTGTCTTAATTAAGTCATATTTTTGCATTCATTATCTTCAATCTTTATGTCTTTTTTTATTTTTTTTTAGTTAATAATTTAAAGATTATACGTGAATTATACACAAACAATAGATTCTTCTTTTTTGATAATTTCTCGTGTTTCTTTTCAATTGAAAAATTCTGATTGAAAAATTGGACGAAACAAGTATACTATTGCCGAACGAAATTTGCCATCAAGGTTCTCAATATTTTATTGGTCCATTTAGATTTCTAAACTTCTTAAGGTTCAAGGTTTGATTTGCTTTGGAGTTGTAAGTCAATTAATTGAAGACACACGTGCAAAACACGTATATATTAGCATAAATTATTTTTTCATAATGCTCTCACTTATTTTACATAAGTATGTGCTATTTTTGGATTGTTCTACATACCAGTACTTTCGAGTATTGACCCGCTATATTTCAGGTTCTGAGGAACAATTTCTCCATCCCGCAATTCAGTAGATTTTTCTCAGACGTTTAGAGTTGGTGAGCCTCCCTTACTTCAGAAGGAATTCTATCTAAACGTTAGTTTCATTTAGTTTTATGGTCCGGGTGGGGGCCTTGCCCTGGCCTAGTCAACCGTATCAATGAAAATAAAAAAAATATATAAATATAAATATAAACAAAATGAAATCACAAAATAAAAATATAATATGCAATCAATTATAAAATACAAATACAAAATAATTCTTTAATATACAAGTGCGAATTTTATAAACATAAGTGATAGTGTGAACTAACAAATATAAATACAAGTGCGAACCATAAAATACAAATACCTGTAGACACCTAATTTTGTCCCTCTCGAAGTTCAATTGTATTCTTTTTTAGCTCACCTTACCACGTACCCTCACCAATTATACACTTTCCCGACAACGAAACAAATAATAACCAACTCTAAATAAATTTTATCTCTAAATTCCCACATAATTTCAATTTAGACAAACTAACAACCCATCCCTATCAAATTTTGACACCTGCCCCTACCCCACACCCCCACCATATCCTACCCCCTTATCACATTTTGCCCCTTCCCCTTTTAATGGATTACACAAATATACAGAGAAGGGCACAACACACACCTCTCCAGATAATCACACTCTCACTCACAAAAAACATGCGCACACAACTACATAGAACCACCCTCATACTACAGAGAACACCATTTGTCTTCTACATGGGACACAAAAAACACACAAATCTCCATTTTCACCACAATATTCACAACACACCCACACACAAAACACACACAAATACCTCCCTCACTAACAACACATAGCACACTTATGTACGTAAATCACTGGAAAATACACACAGACACACATATTCACGATACAGAGGCACAAATCGGAGGAGAAAAAACATGAGAATCGGCTAGAGCTGAGGAAAAAAAAGGGAAGATTGAGAGAAATTGAAAAAGGGAATCAGTAGTATTGCGGATGGAATTTAGTTTTTTCGGCAAATTCTTCGCCGAAGTAGGTTGTTTCTGATTGGATTCAGGTACCACAGGCCTAGACATCTATTCCAATCTCGAAATCCCCAAAATTCTCCTTATTTCTTGATTTTTCGGCTAAATCTCATCAAAAAATGTTAATTCCGACCACCAGATCATCTCAACCGACTAATTTGGGTTGATTCCGGTGAGGTTTTGCCAGAAATCATCACATGAGTACTCGATTTTCTTTTAGAAGTTCTTGGGTTTGGGCTGCTTATTTTTTGGTTCGAGTTGGAAAGAAAATAGAACAAAAGGTGAAACCGAAGCTTGAGTGGTTTGTTTTTGAGGTTCGACTCGAGGATTTCAAACCCGGATTCTACCGAATTTAATCGGAATAATCCATCGATTTAAAAGCGGCATTGAGGTCCGATTCTATCTTCTCTTCCTTTATTTTTTATGTGAATGTGAATGATTTATTGTTTGATATATTTGAATCTTTGTTTTATGTGGGTTGATGTTGGATTTGAATGTGGAAACTTGGATTGGTAGTTGAATAATTGATTAATTATTTTGAGAATGAATGCGGGAAGGGATTGGTCTCGATAAGAGTAAATTTAGATAAATTTGATTCATTGATGATGTTGAACGTGATAGAATCATGATAGGTCGAGTCGGGTAGGCAAATAGTAGGTTCGGGTAGGCAAATTTAGAACTTGTGGATTATTGAATGGTTTTATTTTATGAATTTGGATCAATTGTACTCATTTGGCTAGGGAATGCCCCGAAGGAAATTGTATTTATTTATCGGGGAATGCCCCGACATATTATGTTTTCGAAGGAGGTTTCTTGATCAAGGCTTGAGGCACCGGGTGGAGTGATGTTTAGGATTAGTGTAGGTTTACTTTAAAGTATCTTTTTATTTCAGGTTGTAATAATTGGATTGGAAACTATAATTTTTAATTTATTTTGTTTGTGTGTTTTTGTGTAGTTTATACATTCATAATGCCAAATTAGCCGATATGCTCCATCAAGCGATCATGGTCAAACCACGGGATCGAGGGGTGCCTAACACCTCCCCCTCGATCAACAGAATTTCTTAATCGGAATCTCTGTTTGCAAATTAGTTTTAAAGAGTCAAATCATTTTGAAAAAGGATTTTCCAAAGGTGACTTGACACACTAGATTTATGTCAAGTGACGACTCTGAATATAATTGTGAAATGAATCTTTTTCGAAACAAATATTCATTTTGTCACTTTAATAATAAAAATTCTTTCAAACTTAAAATATTATCTTTTTAATTTGAAAAGGAGTGTGACAGCTCTGTCGACTCTGCTAGAGATATTTTCAGAATTCAAGCTTATTTTTTTGGAGTTGTACCAGCTTAGTTTGACATTATGGGTGTATAAACATTGTTTGTGTTATCGTTTGTATTTGTTTTATCATTTTTTGATTATCTATGTGCTAAATGTTTATAGTTTTTATTATGTGTACCACTTTATATCTGACATCATGTGCATAACCCGAGTTATTCTTTATGCAACAAGTCCGTAGTACACGTATGTACACGACCTCTTGTTGAGTTACCCTTATTTTAGGAGGGGGAGCCGTTGGGTGTAAGGAGTGGGTGAAAAACTCTTGCAGCTACTATCGACCATACGCTCTCCCGAATAGCCTTGTTAGTGGACCCCAACATAGATCAGTCTTTAGATCATGCTTATTTGTATCATATTGAGACCTAGTGGGACCCACATGACCCTTTGTAAGAGACTCACCTCTAAAGCATCCCTACGTGCTAAATGTTGTATTTTTTAGGGCAACAGGGTCCTTTGATAGACTGATTTGGGGAAAAACATGTGCTAGAATTAAAGAAAAGTGGGTAGGCAAGGAAAATTTTGAAAAAAATAAAAAAAAGGAAAGAAAAAGTGAGTCAAAAAAAAGAGTTTCGTAGTTTTTTAGCGTTTTTATGGTTTTTGTTCTTCACAATACAAAAAATTTAAAAAGACTTTTACCTTTTGCATTTAGTTCTCAAAAAATAAAAACATTAAAATATTTTTTTTTTACTTTCTTTACTAAACATTCATAATTCAAAATTTTCAAAAAAGATCTTTTACAATAGGAGGTTGTTATAAAAGAAAAATCCAAAAAAAAAAAAGATGGCTGAAGTTTTGTACATTTTGTATAATGAAATACCAAAAATAAAATTTTTCTTTCATAGTTGCTGGTGTCTTTTTATGTGAAATGTCAAATTGAAAACTCAAAAAGATTTTAACGTTTTTTTATCATCTGTTTGTGGTCGTGTCTCTTAGGTTAGGGTTCAGTTGGTTGTATAATCTTTATTTGTCCATTCTGGACGAGCTACGCACCCCTGATTCTACCCTCTCAGGAATGAGATACGTAGGCAGACTATTGTGGGTTCATAGATCTTATTTAAAAAATTCAAAAAGATTTTCTTCACTGTTCATTTAGAGCAGGTTTTCAGATACATCTTTTAAAAGAGAACAACAAAAAGATTTTTCTTTAATCATTTCAAGTTTCATTTTCATATGAAATTAAAAATTGAAAACCCAAAAAGATTTTTCTTTCATAATCATAGGTTTCATTTTGCATAGGATTCTAGAAAATTCAAAAAGATCTTTACTCTTCATTTAGAGTAGGTGTTTCATATACATCCTTAAAAAAACTACAAAAGATTTTCCTTTAATAGGTTCAAGTTTCATTTTCATATGAAATTCAAAATCGAAAATCCAAAAGATTTTTCTTTGGTAATCATAGATTTTATTTTGTATAGGGATGTTAAAGCTGAAAAATCTAAAAAGATTTTTGTCAGTTCTTTGACAATTTGTTATTTACTTTTCTCCTTAAAGTTTCAAAAGAAAAAGAAAAAGAAAGAGAGTTTGATCGTCCATGTTGTGCCAAAACTTCATAAACTACGCAACACCTGATTCTCCTCTCTCAGAAGTGAGATATGTAGGTGCTCATCTTGGGTTTGATGATCCTTTCAAAAGAAAAAAAAGTTTTGAACTCTAACACATTTGTTATTTTTTGTTGAGTTAGTTTAAGATGGTTGATTTATGGCATCTACATCAAATCTAAAAGGAGGTTTAGCTGTGTCTAACAAGGATATAGAGAATGATCCCATGGATCAAACAAAGAGTCAGGAAAATGAAAGTTTAAATGAAGAAAATTTGAGACTAAGACAACAAATGATAGAAATGTATCGAGCTGGGTTAGTGGGTTGTTTTCTCCTCCGTTCTCCACTATTAACCCTGCAAATACCTTGAGTCTTCCACCAAAATTGCAAAGTCAGTTTCCTACTATTATTGTTGATGCACCATAGCATGTCGCAGAATTCATTCCACGTCAAATGCACCCTAATACTTCTACCACTCTTTCTTTAGCTCTTCAGTATAAGCCTACCACATTCATAGCACCACATACTGTCTGTGTTTTTGTTGCTTAATCTTTTACTGAGGCTTCTACTTTAGTTATCAATCCAACAATTGTGCTTTCCCAATCCACTAGTGAATCCACATTCAATACTCTTGATGATCATTGTTATACTCTTGAGCCTACAGTTAAGTTAATTATACCACCAAAATTTCTTACCAAGAAGCCCATCATGCCAGAAAAGCCAGAGAAAATAGTGGGGAAAGTGAAGAGTGTAGAAAATAATATGAAAAGTTCCCTGGGACTTGAAGGCTATGAAGATGTTTCATATAAAAATTGAGGCAAGTTTTCAAGTGTTAACCTTCCTCTAAGCTTTGAGACATTAAAATTTGGGGAATCTAATAGACAGAAGGATTCTGTGAAATATTTGGGACAACATTGCAATCAATCAAGGAAAACTGAAGAAAAGAAGAATGAAAATACACCTATTGTCATGACAGGGACAAAGCAGAGTTTGAGAGGTCCAACCCACTAATACTATTAGCCTTAATCCCGAGTTTACATATTAGATCCACAAAACCAATGCAACAAGGTTCCTTTCTCCAAAATTCAAGAAATCCCATTCTGCTTCCTCAATATCCTTTGAAAAATGCACAGTCGTATGCTCATCCGTCTTCCTATCCATAATGGCATGCCTCGGTACCTCAATATTGTCCTCGACCCCTACAAATTTACCAAGAAACATCTAAAACCAAGTTTCATCTGAGGCCAGAGTTTGCAATGAAGAAGAAGGCAAAGGATAATTTCACGCCAATTGGGGAGTCCTATACTATTTTGTTCCAGACATTGAGATATTGGGGCATGATTACTCCAATCCCTAGGTATACTCTCGATCCACATTGAAAAAATTTTAATCCTAATGTACGATGTGCTTATCATTCTAATATGCAAGGTCACAGTACTGAAAATTGTCGTATTTTGAAAAGAGAAATACAGAAAATGATTTAAGAAAAATTGATTATGGAGCAAAATATTGGCACATCAACCGTCCCATAGAGTTCTTCTCCAGCACGTGGTACTGCATAATATATCAGAAGTAATGAGTTAAGCATGGAGATCCAAAACTTATTTGTTGAAGGGAATGTGTTAGATCGTGGTAGAAGCTGTAGTCATGCTGATATGCAAACCACTGGCTAAGATGTTAGGTTGAGTAACTAAGAAGTCACCCTCTCCCTACTAGGAAGAAGTCTGGCAGTTTGTTTTATTTTCTTATCTATTTTTTCAAATTATTTTGGGGTTGTATTTTAGGATCTATCTTGTTTTGTCCCTTTGTCATTTATGTTCAAACCCTTCTATCTTTTATCTTAACTAAATGAAGTGTCCCTTTCCCTTTGTGTTTTAAATATGTGTTGTTTGTTTTCTTTACATAGTACATTTTATGTTGATTCTAGTGATATGACATGCTAGCGAAATTTTCATCCAAATCTTAAAATTTAGTTTAAGCACGAACTTTGAATCAGAGGGATAAAGTTAGAAAAAAGCATCTGAGAAAATAGGTGGGGTGTTGAGACATTTGGTGACAAGTTAAAGCCTTTTTTTAAAAATTAAGGTAATTATTTTGGCAATGACAAGAATAACTTGGTCATAAATTGAAAAGTACAACTCAATTAGGTCAAATAGTCGAAGCGTGATCCCTATATCCATAGAAACAAAAAGATAATCATCTCTGCAAAAGCATGAGTCATTCGATGTGAGAAATGTACGACAAAGAGGGAGTTGTATGTTTGACAAGTGTGAAAGAAGAAGTGACACACATACTCAGTTAAAGTTAGTGTTGTTAAAGTGTCACAAATGATCTTTATTTTTCATTTCATATTGCATGATATGTACTTACATTCTCAAGGATTGATATGATAAAGGCATTTCATTCTGTTATTCAAACATTGTGTCATCATTTGTTTACTCCATTTGAGCTTTAATTCTATTTTCTATCATACCCATCTTTTGAAATCAAGATAAAGTCAGCAAGGTTTAAAATAAAATGTGTCAAGCAAAACGATAAAGTCAGAAAAGTTTCAAAAAGAAAAAAAGAGAAAAAAATATGTCAAAAGAAAGGAAAGAAAAGAGTGTCAAGAAAAATAGAGTCAGAAAAGTCCCAAAAGAAAAATAAAGTCAATAAAAGAGGAAAAAAATAAGAAAAGGAAATAAGAATCAAGCAAAAAAATAAGTTGTCAGAACTACGTGAAACTTGATTCTTCTCTCTTGGGGGGTGAGATACGTAGGTTGCCCTACTCTAGGCTCGGTCCAATCAAATAAATAATTTAGAGTCACCCAGCCAAAAGAAACTGGGACATGAGTTAATTTTCGTTGTTTGAGTCAATTCCAAAAGTTGTAAGTCCCACCCCACTTCAAGTGCCGTTTGGGCCTCATGACATCCTTTCTTTCTAATCGAATCCTAAAGCCAAGTTACAACCAAAGAAAGACCTTCAGATTATGTTAAGCCTAAGCATACAATAGATATGATGATGCATTTAGGAACTACTTATCTTCCTTGGCATAAGGAATCAGGAGGGAAATAAAAATAAAAGAGTCTTATTAGTGAAAACCTTCACAGGCACCGTAAGGCGATGGTGAGCTGAGAGATAAAAATGAGAGAGTCTTATCAGTGGAAACTCTCACGGGCACTGTAAGCTAACTGTGAGTTAAGATAAATGAAAATAAGAGAGTCTCATTGGTGAAAAACCTTACGGACACCATGATGTAATTGTGAGCTGAAAAAAATTAGAGAGGCTTGTTGGTGAAAACCCTTCAAGGGGCCACTAGCCGAATGAGGTCTCAAAATGCAATTGGCCCAAGGAAATAACTCAGTTTCAGGTCCATTAACTCAAGAACAATAGGTAGAAAGTTTGGATGGAAAGATCATACAACTTAATCTATAATTCATGGCATAATCATTAGAGTTGACTGTTATTTTTAGATAAATTTTTTGTTTCTTTGTTTCAAATAGGGACATTCATTGTCTTTTCTTTCTTCTCTTATTTCTATTTCTATTTTCTTGAGTCAGTTATTCAATTGTTATCATTTTTCTCATGTCTTTGAATCAAGTCTATGTCAAAATAAGTAAGAAAAGATTTTGGTTATTAGCTTCTTCAATTGCACAAAGCAAGACAAAAGGACAACACATAAAAGAAACATGATTGTGAGCCAAAATAAGGCATGCAGAAAATTTTGTCAAACAGACAAGTCTGGGAACTCATGAAAATACCAAGGTTCAAAGGGTTTATGTGAGAAGACAACGCAAAAATACCATGTTTGTTTTAGAGTCATTCTTAATAACCAGAGTTTGGGTTAATGATGTAGCAAGTCAATTGTAACACCCCAAATCTAGTACCCGAAATGCTACATAGTGCTCATGACCCCAAAGGACCACAAGCTAACTCATGACTGATATCTGTACATGCATACTGCATAAAATGCTTTATAATATGGAAACATGTACTGAAAGGCCATAAGGTTCAATACTGAACATGATCTGAATGATATAACATCTGTGTGGGGTAATAGAATACCCAAAACAAAACTAAACATACTAAAGTTTGAAACATAATAGTCTAGAAAGCCTCTAACTGCTTGAACTGTCTGAGTAACGAGTTGATGGGCTATGTCCCCAACTAACTCCAACTAATAAATTGATTAATGAGATAATAGGGAAATAATCATATCTCAAAAGATGAGGACTCACTTCTAACTCTGTCTATGGATATCTGGAATCTACAGTTGCTTTGGAGCTCGTGTCTCTGAACCTATGGTATAAGACACCATAGCATAAATGCGTGAGTACTTTAAATGTACTGGTATACATGTGAGGTAGGCTGAATACATGGGGATCATATGCATGAAAAATAATAATAACTGACTAACTATCATGAGCGTGAGAATACATGCATGAGACATAACAACTGATACTAATACTGTGATAACATGATTACTGAATTTGAATATAACTGGTAACATGAGTGACTGTATCTGACAGTCCTGAATCTGATGGAACTATCTGAGTTCCATACTGTATCTAAGTTAACTATATCTGACAGTCCTGGATTCTGAAGAACTATCTGAGTTCTTTTACTGAGATTATGGGAGGTAGTCATCAAACCGACATGCCCCAAATGATGTATTATAGCTAAATTGAGGTCCAGTCTATGCCCTGATTAGAAGGGTGTCAATATCGCACCACTGGTAAGGACAACATGTGAGTGATCCTAATATAACAGGTAACTCTAGTGAGAATGGTGGGAACCCTCATATATCAGGCTAAGCCACCTCATCTACCCTTATATAGCAGGCTATGATGTCTCAACCTATGTTGGCTACATAGTTCTGGAACACAAGGATTGCTTCTAAGAATCACACCCTCATATAACA